>NC_134827.1:116032483-116097147 GCF_004210375.1 Tachypleus tridentatus
GAAACTATATAATCATTAGAACTGTGGTGTGTCAACAAAATATAATCATTGAATTGTGTGGTGTGTCCAACGATATATAATCATTGGAACTGTGGTTTGTAAACGAAACTATGTAATCATTAGAATTGTGGTGTGTTGAACGAAACTATATAATCATTAGAATTGCGGTGTGTCCGAACGAAACTATGGAAATCATTAGAGGTATTGAACATTGTTCAGCAGAAACTATATGATCATTGTGGTGTGTTCAGCGAAACTATATAATCATTAGAATTGCGATTATTGTCGAACGAAACTATGTAATCATTAGAACTGTTGGCGTGTTCAACGAAACTATATGACTCATTAGAACTATGGTGTGTTCAACAAATTAGATAATCATTGGAATTGTGGTGTGTCCAACAAAAATTAGATAATCAATGAAATTGTGGTGTGTCCAACAAAATTAGATAATCAATAGAACTGTGGTGTGTCAACGAAACTATATAATCATTAGAATTGCGGGTGTTGTCCAGCAGAAACTATGTAAAATCATTAGGGCACATTGGTTGTGTTCAGCAAATTAGATAATCAATCATTGTGGGTATTGACAGCAAATTGGAAATTAGGCAATCAATAGAACTGTGATGTGTCCAACGAAACTATATAATCATTAGAACTGCGGTGTGTCCAACGAAACTATATAATCATTAGAACTTTGTGATGTGTTCAACAAAATTAGATAATCAATGGAATTGTTATTGAGCGTGTCCAACGAAACTATATGAATCATTACTTTGTGTGGTTTGCTCCAAGCAGAAACTATATAATCATTAGAATTGTGCGTGTCGTTCAACCATTGTGGATTGACTGATCAACGAAACTATGATAATCAATGGAATTGTGGTGATGATTTCCTTGAAACATATGATCATTAGAGATTCAAGCTGAAACTATATAATCATTAGAATTGCGGTGTGTTCAGCGAAACTATATAATCATTAGAATTGTGGTGTGTCCAGCAAATTAGATAATCAATTGGAATTGTGGTGTGTCCAATAAAATTAGATAATCAATGGAATTGTGATGTGTCCAACGAAACTATATATAATCATTAGACCTGTTGTGTGTCGAACGAAACTATATGATCATTAGAATTGCGGTGTGTCGAACGAAACTATGTAATCATTAGAATTGTGGTGTGTTCAACGAAACTATATAATCATTAGAATTGTGGTGCGTTCAACGAAACTATATGATCATTAGAATTGCGGGTGTCGAACGAAACTATGTAATCATTAGAATTGTGGCGTGTTCAACGAAACTATATGATCATTAGAACTGTGGTGTGTTCAACAAATTAGATAATCATTGGAATTGTGGTGTGTCCAACAAAATTAGATAATCAATGGAATTGTGGTGTGTCCAACAAAATTAGATAATCAATAGAACTGTGGTGTGTCCAACGAAACTATATAATCATTAGAACTGCGGTGTGTCCAACGAAACTATATATAATCATTGGGAACTTGTGGTGTGTTCAACAAATTAGATAATCATTGGAATTGTGGTGTGTCCAACAAAAATTAGATAATCATTAGAACTGTGGTGTGTCCCAAAAAATTAGATAATCAATGGAATTGTGGTGTGTCCAACGAAACTATATAATCATTAGAATTGCGGTGTGTCCAACAAATTAGATAATCAATGGAATTGTGGTGTGTCCAATAAAAAATTAGATAATCAATGGAATTGTGGTGTGTCCAACGAAACTATATAATCATTAGACCTGTGGTGTGTCCAAAGAAACTATATGGATCATTAGAATTGTGGTGTGTCGAACGAAATTATGTAATCATTAGAATTGTGGTGTGTTCAACGAAACTATATGATATTAGAATTGTGGTGTGTTCAACGAAACTATATGATCATTAGAATTGCGGTGTGTCCAACAAAATTAGATAATCAATGGAATTGTGGTATGTCCAACAAAATTAGATAATTAATAGAACTGTGGTGTGATCCAACGAAACTATATAATCATTAGAACTGCGGTGTGTCCAACGAAACTATATAATCATTAGAACTGTGGTGTGTCCAATAAAATTAGATAATCAATGGAATTGTGGTGTGTTCAACGAAACTATATAATCATTAGAATTGCGGTGTGTCCAACGAAACTATGTAATCATTAGAACTGTGGTGTGTCCAACGAAACTATATAATAATTAGAATTGTGGTGTGTTCAACGAAACTATATAATCATTAGAATTGTAGTGCGTTCAACGAAACTATATGATCATTAGAATTGCGGTGTGTCGAACGAAACTATGTAATCATTAGAATTGTGGCGTGTTCAACGAAACTATATGATCATTAGAACTGTGGTGTGTTCAACAAATTAGATAATCATTGGAATTGTGGTGTGTCCAACAAAATTAGATAATCAATGGAATTGTGGTGTGTCCAACAAAATTAGATAATCAATAGAACTGTGGTGTGTCCAACGAAACTATATAATCATTAGAACTGTGATGTGTTCAACAAAATTAGATAATCAATGGAATTGTGGTGTGTCCAACAAAAATTAGATAATCAATCAATAGAACTGTGGTGTGTCCAACGAAACTATATAATCATTAGAACTGCGGTTGTCCAACGAAACTATATAATCATTAGAACTGTAGTGTCCAACAAAATTAGATAATCATTGGAGTTGTGGTGTGTCCAACGAAACTATATAATCATTAGAACTGTGGTTTGTCCAACGAAACTATGTAATCATTAGAATTGTGGGTGTTGAACGAAACTATATAATCAATGGAATTGTGGTTGTGTCCAACGAAACTATATAATCATTAGAATTGTGGTGTGTCCAACAAATTAGATAATCAATGGAATTGTGGTGTGTCCAATAAAATTAGATAATCAATGGAATTGTGGTGTGTCCAACAAATTAGATAATCAATGGAATTGTGGTGTGTCCAATAAAATTAGATAATCAATGGAATTGTGGTGTGTCCAACGAAACTATATAATCATTAGAACTGTGATGTGTTCAACAAAATTAGATAATCAATGGAATTGTGGTGTGTCCAACAAAATTAGATAATCAATAGAACTGTGGTGTGTCCAACGAAACTATATAATCATTAGAACTGCGGTGTGTCCAACGAAACTATATAATCATTAGAACTGTGGTGTGTCCAACAAAATTAGATAATCATTGGAATTGTGGCGTGTCCAACGAAACTATATAATCATTAGAACTGTGGTTTGTCCAACGAAACTATGTAATCATTAGAATTGTGGTGTGTTGAACGAAACTATATAATCAATGGAATTGTGGTGTGTCCAACGAAACTATATAATCATTAGAATTGTGGTGTGTCCAACAAATTAGATAATCAATGGAATTGTGGTGTGTCCAAAATTAGATAATCCAATGGAATTGTGGTGTGTCCAACAAATTAGATAATCAATGGAATTGTGAATTGTGTCCAATAAAATTAGATAATCAATGGAATTGTGGTGTGTCCAACGAAACTATATAATCATTAGACCTGTGGTGTGTCCAAAGAAACTATATGATCATTAGAATTGTGGTGTGTCGAACGAAACTATGTAATCATTAGAATTGTGGTGTGTTCAACGAAACTATATGATCATTAGAATTGTGGTGTGTCCAACAAAATTAGATAATCAATGGAATTGTGGTGTGTCCAACAAAATTAGATAATTAATAGAACTGTGGTGTGTCCAACGAAACTATATAATCATTAGAACTGTGGTGTGTCCAACGAAACTATATAATCATTAGAACTGTGGTGTGTCCAAAAAATTAGATAATCAATGGAATTGTGGTGTGTCCAACGAAACTATATAATCATTAGAATTGTGGTGTGTCCAACAAATTAGATAATCAATGGAATTGTGGTGTGTCCAATAAAATTAGATAATCAATGGAATTGTGGTGTGTCCAACGAAACTATATAATCATTAGAACTGTGGTGTGTCCAACGAAACTATATGATCATTAGAATTGTGGTGTGTCGAACGAAACTATGTAATCATTAGAATTGTGGTGTGTTCAACGAAATTATATGATCATTAGAATTGCGGTGTGTTCAACAAATTAGATAATCATTGGAATTGTGGCGTGTCCAACAAAATAAATAAATAAATAATCATGCTTAGGAGGATTGAAGATGAAAGAACTCAGAAGACCTGGAACATGTTTGCAAAAGTGAGACAAACCTTGGAAAACAAAAACATTCTTAGAATCTTGACTGTTATACCAAAATAAGAACTCATTTAAAAGAAAACATTTATTCGTAAATGATAAAAATGCTAACAAAAATGTATGTTATTGTTCGAAAAGAGCATTACATTGTTGTTTACTGAGACTGCATCTGATGTTGTCACATAAGTATAAAATGAAACAGGAAACCTTCGCCACACTGTGTCTATCTTATTTACAGCTATCTTTAAACAGTTGTACTTTAATTGTTTATTATCGTTTTGAAATCGATATAGTTTGAGTGATTCAGAAAAGTTTATCATGTAAAAAGTAATAATGTTTTACCGTGAGTCTTTCATCAAGTGCGTGTCTGAAACGTGTTACGCAATTGGTGAAGCCACCGAAGAGTGGCCATTTACGTGCTTTAGTGAAATGCAAATTTCATTATAACCTTTGTTATGTTAATAGATTTTTAACTCCCCGCTTGTCTTGTCACCTTGTCGTGCTCAGAAAGGGTTTGGCTGGCGTAACGAAAAAACTACTACGAAAACATAAATATTTAAAGAATGAAACAACCAGAGCGACCTGAAATGAAAAGGGAAAGAGAGAACGTCATTTGAAAATGTGCCATCTTTTCTTTTTATGTTTTAGCTTTACAAAAGGTGAATAGATTCGGTCCTCAAAACTTTTTGTAAATATTTCAATAATACACATTGTCAATTTCACTTCTTCGTCGGAAAGACATCACGTTGAATATGTATCGTACTATTTGATGAAAACTGGTATATTTCTTTATCCAAAGATGACTTTAGCCTGACAGAAGCTGATCTGTTTATTGACGACAGCATCACGTGATCGTATGTCGTTTGTTTCATTTTTATTTGATCGAAACTGATAAATATTTTATTTTTTGAGAGAAATCGATCTCTTTCTCGGTCATGATGTAGATTTTGATCAATGAAACTGGCATTTTTTACATAATTCCAAAGTTACAAGTAAGCTTTACTGTCTTATGGTAAATGGTGAGCTAGGTTGCCTTAACGGTTTTTATTTTGAAATTTGAAGTGATTCGTTTCGTGGAATGTTTGCTGTTTACTCCAAACTGATTTTTCTTTTACTCGTGATATCATATATGTGAGAAATAATATTCTGTACTTGGTTATCTGATTAAGTAATCAAATAAAGTTCCATATTAAGAGCATTCCCACTTTGTCTAAGGGATAGATGTTATCAAATATTTCAAGGCAGTTTTCATTATGAAAGGAACGTTGAAATGAACAGTTATACTGTAACTAAAAAGGTTATTGTGTATTACAACGTGAAGTGTCGCTCATATCAAAACGAGATGTTTTTCCCAGCGAGTACTGACGTCATTAGAACTAGGACTGAAAGGCTAAAGGTCAGGGCGTTACTAGATCCTATTATAAAGCAGGGACTATTGACGTCACAAGTGTTCGTGTTCCACACAACGCTGAAGATATAAACAACACGATTTTAACCAATAACGGGATTGCAAGAGAACTGCAAATAAAAACAAACAAACAGACTTCACGAGTAATAATGATATCAGGCATTTCTAACCTATGAAAAATCATAAAGCTACAGTTCTGCAAAGTGTCAAGATTAACAGCGTTTAATAACAGTCCTTGTTCGTACAAATCTCCAAAACTAAGAGTTACAGCAGAGACTATTGACTTTGTCGGTTATATAGAGGCTGATTCACGCGCATCTAACCTCCAAGAAATCACTGGATCTAAGTCCAGAAATGTTCAACAAAATGTTAAGATTAGCAGCGTCCAATAACTGCTCCAATGCTAAGGGTATAACAAAAATTGATGGTTCTGTCAATTACGTAGAAACTGATTTGCACGTAACCAAGGTAGACGCATTCCTCTTCAATCACCTTCTGCAAAGGCGGCTTCGGTAGCTATGGCAACAAGGAACAACGACAACGGAAGGGAAGGTATTCGCATTAAAGTTTCAAGCCTACAAATAGTTAGTGCGATGAGTAAGGTTCCAATTATTTACCACTTGAAGAACAACAGACAGTCCCAAAGCCTTTCTTACATGCTACGAAATGTATTCATGCGATTTGTGGCATTTCAGTGTACAAGTTCTATTCATACATATTGTGGCATTTTAATGTATAACTTGTATTCCACACATTATGGCTTTTCAGTGTAAAATTATATTCACACACTCAGTGACATTTCAGTGTAGAAATTGTATTCACACATATTGTGGCATTGCAATGTATAAACTGTATTCACATACTCTGTGACAATCTAATGCACAAATTGTATTCATAAACTTTGTGACATTTCAGTGTACAAATTGTATTCACACATACTGCGGCATTTTAGTGCATAACTGAATCACAGAACAATCAGATAACTTATTTTAAACTTTTACAGGATGCTGTAAGAACACAGATTTTGAGAACGCTGAAAGCAACATGGATATAGATGTAATTATATATACAGAGAAGGCTGCGTGGAGAGAAATAAAACAGGGTAAAACTACAAGAGCATTCAGTAAGATTGGTTTGTTTGTTTTGAGTTTTTGTAGCGCAAAGCTACACGAAGCTATCTGTGCTAGCCGTCCATAATTTAGCAATGTTAAGACTAGAGGGAAGACATCTAGTCAACACCACCCACTGCTATCTCTTGAGCTATTCTTTTACCAACGAATAGGGGGATTGACCGTAATTTTATAACGCCTCCACGGCTGAAAGGGCGAGCATGTTTGGTGTGACGAGGACTCAAACCCACAACCCTCAGATTACGAGTCGAATGCCTTAACAACTTGGCCATGCCGGGCCTGGCACTCAGTAGAGCGAATGCCTCCTTCACATAATCTTAGGATTGCGGGTTCGAATCCTCATTACATCAAACATGCTCGCCCTTTCTGCCGTGGAGGCGTTATAATGTCATGATCATTGATGAAAGAGTAGCCCAAGAGTTGGCGGTGGGTGGTGATGACTAGCTGCCTTTCCTCTAGTCTTACGCTGCTAAATTAGGGACGGCTAGCACAGATAGCCCTCGAGTAGCTTTGTGCGAAATTCAAAACTTCCGCCACGCAGCGTTCATCACAATCGGACTTCACAAAATACAAAAAATGTGTCAATTTCTAGCGATATAGAACAACTATTTTCGGCGGAGTAATGATAAATAATATTCTTCATATATCCATCATCAAGTTTCATCAAAATGATTTTTCTCAGATGATATACAGCAAATATAGTGTTAACAATCGGTCTCCATTTAAAAAAAAAAAAGGATATTTTGAATTTTCTAGATTTTTCTGTCCCTTCAGAAACTAAATAATATTATGTTGAGTCATAACCCAAATGTATACCAAATTTTGCCCAATCTCATTCAGACGTTTGTGAGAAATCTTGCTGACAAACACGCACAGGAGTGAAAACATGAACTTCCATCCAACTTTGGTGGATTGGGTGAAAACATAATAGTTAACCGAAAAAAAAATCAACAGTAGTGTGCTTATTGATGGCGTGCTTGTTGATAGTGTGCTTGTTGATAGCGTGCTTGTTGACAGTGTGCTTGTTGATGGCGTGCATGTTGATAGTGTGCTTGTTGATGGCGTGCATGTTGATAGTGTGCTTGTTGATAGCGTGCTTATTGATAGTGTGCTTGTTGACAGTGTGCTTATTGATGGCGTGCTTGTTGATAGTGTGCTTGTTGATGGCGTGCTTGTTGACAGTGTGCTTGTTGATGGCGTGCTTGTTGATAGTGTGCTTATTGATAAATTAAATAACTGATAATTTTTCAGGTAAATTCATGAACTATTTTTTATTTTTAATTTTCAAAACAGGTTGCACTAAATAAATAAATTTGCCCCCTAGTGGCCCAGCGGTATGACTGCGGACTTACAACGCTAAAAACCAGGTTTCGATACCCGTGGTGGGCAGAGCACAGATAGCCTATTGTGCAGCTTTGTACTTAATTCAAACAACAACAACAACTCAATACATTTGTATGCAAAACGAATTATTTTTAAACTCACGATGGACACAGCGCAGATAGCCAGTCCACTGTGCGGGTTTACGTTAAAACGACACAATTCTCTTTCACTATTTTCTCTGGTCAACTCACACGCTTTTAAACTATATTTTTAAAAAACTGCAACATGTCGGAGAGACAACGGTGAATTTATGGACTTATAAGATAAAACTGAATGTTCGACGCAGCAAATATCCTAATATGGCTTTGCTTTGAAACAAAACAACATAAAATTGTAATAGTCAAACTTGTATATACTTTATATACGTGTCTATTTAAGAATGAAATGCAATACATGAAAAAACTATCGAGGATGTTTGTTTGTTTTCGAATTTCGCACAAAGCTACTCGAGGGCTATCTGCGCTAGCTGTCCCTAATTTGGCAGTGTTAGACTAGAGGGAAGGCAGCTAGTCATCACCACCCACCGCCAACTCTTGGGCTACTCTTTTACTAACGAATAATGGTATTGACCGTCACATTATAACGTCTCCACGGCTGAAAGGGGCGAGCATGTTTGGTGCGACCGGGATTCGAACTCGCGACTCTCTGATTACGAATCGAACGCCTTAACACGCTTGGCCATGCTGCCCAACCTATCGAGAAACAAAATTAACTTGTCTAATATTGTTGAGTTTATTTTGTTTGATGGGAAATACTATTAACAGACCAGCAATATAACTTGTGAAAATATTTTCATTTTTCAAACAACTGTTTGTTCATTTGTTTTGAGTTAATCACAAAGCTACAGAATGGGTTATCTGTGCTCTGCCCACCACGGGACTGTGACACTAAAGTGGGGAGCAAACAGTAATTAGACCAACAAGTACATCGAACCAGATGAGTACAACAACATATAGCGGACCATCAACCAAAGTTGTTCAAACGATGGGGAACGATCTTCAGGTTTTTATCAATGTCTATATAAATAATCAATTTTGAGGGGAACAAGTGATGTTAACGATCCTTATTAACAGAGACAACAATGCTGCTTTGTGGAAAACCGTTTTAATCTATATTGAAACAGATGTTTCTGTTCAGTAAAGGATAGTGTAACTGGCCCTTTAATAACAACTGTGAAGCTAATTCATTCTCAGGCAGAAAGAATGGTGTTAAAAAACCGTTTTAATCTGTATTGAAACACATGTTTCTGTTTAGTAGAAAATGGTGTAACTGGCCCTTTAATAACAACTGTGGAGCTAGTTCATCCTCAGGCAGGAAGAATGGTGTTAAAAAACCGTTTTAATCTGTATTGAAACAGATGTTTCTGTTTAGTAGAAAATGGTGTAACTGGCCCTTTAATAACAACTGTGGAGCTAGTTCATTCTCAGGCAGGAAGAATGGTGTTAAAAAACCGTTTTAATCTGTATTGAAACAGATGTTTCTGTTTAGTAGAAAATGGTGTAACTGGCCCTTTAATAACAACTGTGAAGCTAGTTCATTCTCAGGCAGGAAGAATGGTGTTAAAAAACCGTTTTAATCTGTATTGAAACAGATGTTTCTGTTTAGTAGAAAATGGTGTAACTGGCCCTTTAATAACAACTGTGGAGCTAGTTCATCCTCAGGCAGGAAGAATGGTGTTAAAAAACCGTTTTAATCTGTATTGAAACAGATGTTTCTGTTTAGTAGAAAATGGTGTAACTGGCCCTTTAATAACAACTGTGGAGCTAGTTCATTCTCAGGCAGGAAGAATGGTGTTAAAAAACCGTTTTAATCTGTATTGAAACAGATGTTTCTGTTTAGTAGAAAATGGTGTAACTGGCCCTTTAATAACAACTGTGGAGCTAGTTCATTCTCAGGCAGGACGGGTGGTGTTAACACTTGAAACTGTTGTTCAGGCTGTTGTAATAATTCTAATAATCATGTCTTTAAAATGCATTCAGTGTCCAGTTATGTTAATCATACTAGTGTCTGATTAATATAATTGAACAATCTCAAAACATTTTTTTTAAATATGATAATTTTTAGTAAAAAAGGGAGTTTTGTTGAACTCAACGTATCGAGTTTTCAGTTTCTTAAGGCAAGATAATGGTATAATTACAGATGTCATAAGCCATAAGCATTGGGCCTATTACGTTTACAAAAATTACGTTCTTAATCCAGTAAACTAGGGATTTTAATTAATTAAATGACTATATACATACTGTAAAGGTTATAGTAGAACATGATAAAACATTAGATGTCAATTTAGATCGCTTCCCTTTGTTCAGACATTGATGTTTCTAGTGGGTTTTATTAACTTTCTTCAAACGCCATTTTCTTCTGCAGATGACAGTAAAACGGTTTATATGACCAGTTATTTTTATCTAATGTTCGAAATATCTGATATAGCGCTTAGCAACGGCAAGAAACTGTTACATTGTGTGCACTGAAATAAGAATAACTGATTCATAAACCCATTTTTCTTTGTTTCTTTGGTTGTTGAATTTCATAAAAGACTACTTGAGCGTTTACTGTCCATAATTTTTAAATGATAAACTGGAGAGAAAGCAGTTAGCTAGTCAACGCCTCCACTACCAATTGTTTACCAACGATGAGTGAGAATATCTGAACATTATAACGCCCCCACGACTGAGAGGGTGAACACGTTTGGTGATAGTATTCGAACTCGCGACAGTAGATTGCTAGCTTAACCACCAATCCAAGCCATAAACCTGTTTCCTTAGTAATGTTATCTGAGATGAACTTGTTGTCTGGGAATTTTAATTACGGAACACTGTTATATGCGTTCGTTAGAATAATTTTTCAGTAATTTAAACAGATTACACCAAACGTATGTCACTATAGTTATTCACAAGTATTGAATGGCCCGGCATGGCCAGGTGGTTAAGGCGCTCGACTCGTAATCCAAAGGGTCGTGGGTTAGAATCTCCGTCACATCAAACATGCTCGCACCTTTCAGCATGTTGGTGTTGTAATGTTACGATCAATCCCACATTATTCATTGTTCAAAAGAGTAGCCCAAAAGTTAGCGGTGGGTGGTGATGACTAGCTAGCTGTCTTCCCTCGTGTGACTTTGCGCGAAAATCAAAAAAAACCAAACCACAAGTATTGGTATATAAAACGTCATTTATTGATATCTTAAAAAAATCAATTTACTATAACTATTCGTTGTAATTAATTAATTAAATGTTTATGGACCTGGCTAACTAATGAGTGTGGAAGTCATTAGATGATCAAAAATATATTAGAAAAGAAAATAATGGATAATTAATAGTTATATTCACTTACAAAATGACATACGTAAAATAGAAATATTAAGAATTGGAACTCTGTAATAGTGTGTTTGGTTCATAATTTTGGAGCAAAGGGCAAATAGTCAACAGCACCCACCGCCAACTCTTGAACCACTCTTGTCCGACTGAACAGTGTAACTTTTATAGCGTACTCACGGCTCTAAAGTACAGAGTACGCTTGTGAAAACAGGAAGTGAACCATAGGATCCTTGGATTCACAGTCCGGGAAAGTTAGCCACGAGGCCACTGTTGGCCCCTCTATAGTATAAAAATATTTCACCGTCTGTAATTAATGAAAATTGTTTGTTTGTTTTTGAATTTCGCACAAAGCTACTCGAGGGCTGTCTGTGCTAGCCGTCCATAATTTAGCAGTGTAAGACTAGAGGAAAGGCAGCTAGTCATCACCACCCACCGCCAACTCTTGGGCTACTCTTTTACCAACAAATAGGGGGATTGACCGTAATTTTATAACGCCTCCACGGCTGAAAGGGTGAGCATGTTTGGCGCAACGGGGATTCGAACCCGCGACCCTCAGATTACGAGTCGCACGCCTTAACACGCTTGGCCATGTCTGGTTAATTAATGAAAAAAAAAAAACGTATTTTTGAAAACCCCTTTGATTAGTTTGAATGCTTACTACGTGCAACTTTGCAGGCAAAATATCACAGTGATAATTCAACTTTCCCTCATAATTCTAATTACTTAACAGCTCCTAAAAAATTGTTATAAACGATAATATAATCTTCAGAATAGATTTACTTGGGTACGACAGAAAAACCATGTTCTGACTTTCCCAGGTTTGGGGATAAATTTTAAATATTCTCTGACACTTCTATAACCCCTGACCTTTGTCCTCCCTGTTATTTTTTCAATTCCCTAACTTTTGTCCATTTTGTTTTCAAATATCCTGACCTTTCCAGGCTCGAGGTTATCTTCATTTACACATTAGTAACATTAAAGTCACGTTACTTGGAACAAACAACTCTAAAGTGACAGAAGTTCATTTTTCACAGATAATTATCCGAACGCATCTTAATGGTCCAACGAAATTGGCCAACTCTGTGTAATTATTAACTAATGTGTTACTCGATTCATTTAAATACTCTTCAATGAAGAAAATCTACCAATAACTACATCATTAACACAGCGTAATTTTAGTACAGTTATTTGAGCTGTTTTGTATATGTTCTTACGTATTAGTATTGCAACTAAAGCAGGAACGGTTTTTTGAATAACAATTTATAAGCATTTCTATTCGTGAACGCTGACAGCCTGAAGAAAAAATAAGTTCAAATCGAAAGGAAATTGTTGGAAGTCTAAGCATGAAAAATCCATTACAGAATGCGTTTCTGCAGTTGGCTTTCTTTTTACTTAATACGTTAACAAATAAAAATCATTCATTCATCTATTTCTTCACTTTTGGCCTTTTTTTTTTTCACTATTTACAAACTCTTTAATCATGTTCCTAATAAGGAAGTACGTGGTTACGTCTTACGTTGTTAGAATCAACAGAGTGTGTTCGTTCATGCTCTGTTTTGGTGTTGACTTTTATCAAACTGAAGTTTCATTAAAATATTCGTAAAATGCCCGGATGTATTTAATTTTCCTTTTTTTTTTTTCTAGAGCTCAAAATAACAACAGGCTTGTATAAGGACCGTAAGACTCATGCAAAGTAAAACTGTGGTTTGAACATACATTTCTTGTAAAGGGAAAACGAGGAACATCAAAGACATTTCATTACGGAGTAGAATGTTCTTCATAAAGATGAACAAGTTTAGCATTAAGGATGAACAAAGACATTTCATCACGGAGTAGAATGTTCTTCATAAAGATGAACAAGTTTAGCATTAAGGATGAACAAAGACATTTCATTACAGAGTAGAATGTTCTTCATAAATATGAACAAGTTTAGGATTAAGGATGAACAAAGACATTTCATCACGGAGTAGATTGTCCTTCGTTAGGATGAACAAGTTTAGGATTAAGAATGAACAAAGACAATTCATCACGGAGTAGATCGTCCTTCGTTAGGATGAACAAGTTTATGATGAAGAAACAACAAAGACATTTCATTACGGAGTAGATTGTTCTTCATAAAGATGAACAAGTTTAGCATTAAGGATGAACAAAGACATTTCATCACGGAGTAGAATGTTCTTTATAAAGATGAACAAGTTTAGCATTAAGGATGAACAAAGACATTTCATCACGGAGTAGATTGTTCTTCGTTAGGATGAACAAGTTTAGGATGAAGAAACAACAAAGATATTTCATCACGGAGTAGATTGTCCTTCGTTAGGATGAACAAGTTTAGGATTAAGGAACAACAAAGATATTTCATCACGGAGTAGATTGTCCTTCGTTAGGATGAACAAGTTTAGGATTAAGAAACAACAAAGATATTTCATCACGGAGTAGACTGTCCTTCGTTAGGATGAACAAGTTTAGGATTAAGGAACAACAAAGATATTTCATCACGGAGTAGATTGTCCTTCGTTAGGATGAACAAGTTTAGGATTAAGGAACAACAAAGATATTTCATCACGGAGTAGATTGTCCTTCGTTAGGATGAACAAGTTTAGATATTAAAGCTGAGATCGATATCATATTGCTTTCCGTGTTCTTCGTACACGTTAAAAATAACTAACGTCTACAATATTCAACGAACAGTCTAATTTATAACTTTACTATAACTATACGTTTCTAGAGTTTAAGGCATGAATGTAAAAGTGATTGGCTCGAGGGAATATAAGATATACATAGACAGATCTCACTATTCGATCAGTCCAGAGAAGACCAAGAGCTGGCGGTGGGTGCATTTGATTAGCTTCCTTTCTTTAATCTAAATAATTCAAAACTAGAGACTGACTGCTTTACAAAGACAGCATTGTGCGTTGCTTTTCACGATGATTCTGCCCAGCTTTATAAAACACTTCATGATAAATTCAGTCTGTTTCAATAATAAACATTATAAGGAGAAACAATCACAGCGAAATGTTGAAGATTAAAGACGGCAATCTATAATTTAAAACATTGATTGAAAATATTGTGAGAACAGGGTTTATCAGAAAGAACTATGATCAGCCAGGAAAATTGGGTCTGTTTTCTTTTGAATTTTGTACAAAGTTAGTCGACGACTATTTGCATTAGCTATCTCTATCTCAGCAGTAATAGACTAAAGAGAAGGCAGCGAGCTAGTCAACGTCACTCTCCCACCAAAACTTAAGCTATTCTTTTACCAGCGAATAGGAGGACTGGTTTTTAACATTATAACTCCCACATGACTGAAGAAGCAAGCATGTTCAGAAACGGGATTTGAGCCCCCTAACCACTAAACCATGCTAGGCCTACTCAGGAAAAGAGTGTGCAACAAGTAATCGTTCAGAACCTGGAATATTGTTCACAGCTCTGCTTCCTAACCTTCGCTATTGTTTTAAATCTCAGTGAAGTAATTTCTCTCGTATTTTCCTAACTTATTTCTTTATTATTATATCCATTACCACCAGAACCTTCTTTCAGTAGAATATTTATTAAGTCCTTCATTTCTTCGTTCATAATTATATTAGATTTTCTAGTTAAATCATTGATAGATATTACGTCACAGTCGGGTTTTTTCTATAATGGCCTAGTAGTTAAGACACTCGACTCGTAAGCTGAGGGTCGCGGGTTCAAATCTCCGTAACACCAAACATGCTCGCCATTTCAGTAGTATGGGCGTTATAATGGAACGGCCAATCCCACTATTCGTTGGTAAAAGAAGTATAAGACGTGTTGATGGTAGATTGTGTTCATTACCTGCTTTCCATCTATTCCATCACTGTTAGATTAGGGACGGCTTGTGCAGATGGTCTTCTTGTAGTTTTGTCCGAAATTCAAACCAGAATATTTTCTATCTTTAGAGTTTATCAGCCCTCTAATCCACATCTACTAAACAGGTTTATTTAAATAATGTAACATATGTAGATTACTAACGTCCTGAAAACATATATTTTTTCTTTTGTTGTAAAGCTCTGTGGTATTAGTTGTCGCTTTATTGTATATGTTATATCTAACCCAAACAATATTTTGATATATTAGCTACAATATTCTTTGGATGTTAAGCCTCTAATTCATATAATAGGCTAGAGTTTCGGTTGCTTTTGGAATTGTATGTTACAAGACAAAATGCTTATCAAAATAATAACCTTAAAGATTCAAGGCTTAACGGTTTCTATACAACCTTTATAATTTTAAAGCGATACACCAAACAAAATGGCGGCAATATTCAAAATATTATTACTTGCACAAACGTACATTAGGGCAAATATAGCCCAACAGCACTAGAAATGGTTAACATTTACTAGCTAGTTAAACCAGAGTTTGTTTATACATATGTTTTTTATTATATCTTAAATTGAAATTATCACTTCCAGGACGTCGGTTAGAAACTGAGCTAACACAGCATATCGTGAAAATAACGTGGCGTAGTACTGTAAATATAGCGCATTACCTCATTAAAAATAAAGTTTAAAAAGCCCACCTTTGCATACTGGATTCACCCTAAACAAAAAGTTTGTGCAACTAAGAAACTAGGAGGTTAAAAAGTATTGTATCTCCTAACCTGATGACAGGCCGACGAAAAGACAGAAAAACATACAAAGTGCAAAAAAAAAGGAAAACTGGATCCTAACTAGTAAATTCTTTCAATAGCAGTCAGGATTGAGGCAATGAAACTTCAGTTAAACCAAGTTAAAGAACCTGACATATAACTTCTAACAACCAGAACAATCCCTAAAACATTCACTCAAGTGCTAATAGGAGAAACAGGATGGGAGACATTGAACAACAGCAAATTTGTTATGTGATCTCATGAGCTTTTTCTTGGTCTGTCACTGTACCAACAGTAGTACAAACATTTGAAGAAAAATCTTTGAATTATTTTAATCTAATACCAAAGCGTTGGAGGTGGTGTAGTAGTGTTGGAGAACATACTTGTGACAGATATATGATTTTCTAATTCCTTTAGGAAGCTGAATAACATCCATATTATAGTTTGACATTGATGTTGCTTATAATCGTTCCATAATGACTTATTTCTACCTTGACATATCTAAAATGACAACATAACAATTCAACTGGTGTTGCCAAAAAATGTTTACACAAGTATTACTTCAGTTTCTTCTTCTCTATCATTGGCATGGGATATAATTTTAATTAAGCATATTTAAGGGTAAATTTTAGTTCTCTACTAACACACATGAAAAAGTTTAAGTACATGCTTCGTAGTAAATCTATTACAATCGATTAACACAATGGCATCTCGTGGAAACAATGTCATCTCTGGTCCAGGCTATTTTGGCAGCAAAAGACTATCCAACTCGATATTAGACATTAATTTAATAATATGGTCAAACAGCACAGTGTGCGCAAAAACCTATACAGTT
The DNA here is from genome assembly GCF_004210375.1 of Tachypleus tridentatus. Lineage (NCBI taxonomy): Eukaryota > Metazoa > Arthropoda > Merostomata > Xiphosura > Limulidae > Tachypleus > Tachypleus tridentatus. The sequence goes on from NC_134827.1 coordinate 116,049,382, forward strand.
TCAGCCGCGGCATAGTGGCTAGTAAAATGGCTCTGATTTTATTTATTTGTTGTTGTTTTTATCTAGTACAAACGTTCAGATCATAGCTCCGTTATCTTTTGACTGAGTTTAGATCTAATCACAGTTTCGAACTCAGGAGAACAAGCTCACTCTTTCGAATGATGTTTTTGATCACGCCAAAGGTTTCAAACATTAATTTACTCTGATCCTACCTAAAATAATTTCAAACTCAGGGCAGGCTGGTAGATATTCTGATGAATAATAAAATCCTATTGGGTACACGCGCACCCCACGCTTGGTATTGTTGGCACACAAAACTATAGCTAATAAAAAGAAGGAAAAAAACGGTCCCATCTATTAGTTCATTTTGATCCTGCTTAAAGTAATTGTAAGTGGTAAGTGCCTTAGATATTGAGGATCCTCTCTTGTTTTAATCAGATATTTTCTTAAACCTCTATGTGTCATTTCCTGGAGAACAACCAATACTTTCTGTAAACCTTTTCACTTTAAATACAAAGGCATTTATCAACATAGGCTAATAAAAACGAGCTACACCCAAACATAATGAAAATATATTGTAAATTATATGTTTTTGCCACTACCACTTTCAAAGTCAATGATAGCACCCTGATAATTCCGTAAAGAAATTTAAAAACAGTATAATAAAAGCACAATATACTTGTAGTTCCTCTTAAGAATGATTGACAACAATTACAAACTAATTTAATTAATCATTTCATTTGGCCTAGTTTCGTTTTGTCTTTTTTCGGGGGGTATCGAACTAGGTTTTTAGAGTAGGTGCGTCACGTTTTGTGTGTATATTAAAATATTAAAGGAATTCATTTTGAATGTAGACTAGTTTTAAACACAAAATTTTTGCTAAGCCATAGATCCTATTTGTATGAATAGTATTTTCGCCTTACATCTTAATATATCTTGTCTTCGTGAAAGATGTCAGGTTACGCATGAATCTACTACCAGCAGCTAGTTTATGTAAATATGACGAAAAAATTATTTTTTTTTTCTTATGTATAGTGTAAATATACCTTTCTCTTTCCCAGCACGGTCTTTTCGTTTCGTGCTTTGAACAATAATAGTTCTGTTAGAGTTTAATGTAATCATACTTGGTTTGGTTTGTTTTCAATTTTGCGCAAAGCTACACGAGAGCTGTCTGTGCTAGCCGTCCTTAATTTAGTAATGTAAGACTAGAAGAAATACAGCTAGTCATCACTAGACACCACCAATTCTTGGGCTACTCTTTTAATCAACGAATAATGTGGGATTGATCGTAACATTATTGCTGAACCTAATCATACTTGAAAGAGGTAAGGTAACACTCTGAAAGGGCGAGCATGTTTGATGTGATGGGGATTCGAACCCGCGACCTTCAGATTACCAGTCGATTGCCTTAACCACCTGGCATTGCTGAGCCTAATCATACTTGAAAGAGGTAAGGTAATCTCTTTCTTCTCTGACTTTACCATTCCTTATCGGGCCCGGCATGGCCAAGTGTGTTAAGGCGTTCGACTCGTAACCTGAGGGTCGCGGGTTCGAATCCCAGTCGCACCAAACATGCTCGCCCTTTCAGCCGTGAGGGCGTTATAACTTTACGGTCAATACCACTATTCGTTGGTAAAAGAGTAGCCCAAGAGTTAGCGGTAGGTGGTGATGACTAGCTGCCTTCCCTCTGGTCTTACACTGCTAAATTAGGGACGGCTAGCGCAGATAGCCCTCCAGTAGCTTTGTGCGAAATTCAAAACAAACAAACAAACAAACCATTCCTTACCATCCAATCATTGACGTGCTAACAACACAATTTCACTTCTCTCTACATTACAATGTTATGAAAATAATTAATGAAATTTAAGCCAAGCTGTTTGAAATACATCTAACAACTTTAACTTAATCTATCAAGGACTGCTAAATCAAGCCATTCACCATCCTTTTGATGTGTACTTCAAGGTTTTACTTGTCTAAAACCGATTTTCTTTTATGCCTTTGTGCATTAAATAAACGCCCCCCAGTGGCTCAGCGGTATGTCTGCGGACTTACAACGATAAAAACCGGTTTACGATACTTGTGGTGGGCAAAGCACAGATAGCCCATTATGTAGCTTTGAGCTTAATTAAAAACAACAACAACAATTAAATAATAAAAAATATTGATCAAATTAGAACAAAATAACTTACACAGGAACTGACTTGATGTAACAAAAATGCTTCTAGAATGAACTGGTTCTCCAGTGGCTTATTAATAAGCTGGACGGCTTATATCGCCAGAATTTGGAATTCGATCCTCGCGCACCCTCTAGTAGCTCAGTAGTGAGTCAATGAGCTTATAACGCTAAGCGTCTGTTTTGTTACCCGTGGTGTGTGTGTTGTTCTTGTAGCAAAGCCACCTCGGGCTATCTGCTGGGTCTACTGAGGGGAATCGACTCCCTGATTTTACTGTTGTAAATCCGAAGACTTCCGCTGTCCCAGCGGGGGACGTTACCCGTGTTGACCCCAGCACCGATAATCTATTGTGTAGTTTTGGGTTTAACAACAAAAAATAAAACAAACGATCCTTTCGGCATAGACGGCGCACCTTTTTCACTGCGTAGCTTTACGAACAAATATGGCTCGGCATGACCAGGTGGTTAAGGCGCTCAACTCATAATCCGAGGGCCGCGAGTTCGAATCCCAGTCACACCAAACATGCTCGCCCTTTCAGACGTGGAGGCGTTATAATGTGATAGTTACTTGTATTCACACATAATGTGGCTTTTCAGTGTATATATTGTATTCATACACTCGGTGACATTTCAGTGTATCCACACATATTGTGACATTTCAATGTACAAATTATATCCACACATACTGTGACATTTTAGTGCACAACTGAATCACCGAACAACCAGATAACTTATTTTATAGGATGCTGTAAGAATACAAATTTTGAGAACGCTGAAAGCAACATGGATAGAGATGTAGTTATATATACAGAGAAGACTACGTGGAGAGAAATAAAACAGGGTAAAACTACAAAAGCATTCAGTAAGATTGGTTTGTTTGTTTTGAGTTTCGCGCAAAGCTACACGAGGGCTATCTGTGCTAGCTGTTCATAATTTAGCAATGTAAGACTAGATGGAAGACATCTATTCATCACCACCCACCGCCAACTCTTGGGCTATTATTTTACCAACGAATAGTGCGATTAACCGTAACTTTATAGCGCTTCCACGGCTGAAATGCGACCATGTTTGGTGTGACGGGGACTCGAACCCGCGACCCTCGAATTATGTAAAGGAGACATTCGCTCTACTGAGTGTCAGACCCGGCATGGCCAAGTTGTTAATGCATTCGCCCTTTCAGCTGTGGGGGGCGTTATAATGTGACGGTAAATCCAACTATTCATTGGTAAAAGAGTAGCCCAAGTGTTGGTGGTGGGTGGTGATGACTAATTGCCTTCCCTTTAGTCTTACAGTGCTAAATAAGGGATGGCTAGCACAGATAACCATAATGCAGCTTTGTGCAAAATTCAAAAACGAACGAACAAATAGATAGAATGTATCAACTTGAATTAGTATGCGAATGTGTGAAACGAATAAATAAATACGCAAAAACATCAGCAGTGTCTATAATATGCTGGTACATCATGCATTTTCTAATTTTCATAATGTTACCTAAAACTTCTCAATTGCCATGTTTTCGTCTAGTAGTGGCAACAACCGTGATTTAGAATATTGTTAATATTAATTTTTTTCCAATTTTTTCGTTTTTTGTTGTCTTTATTATTGTTGTTCTCTTTAGTAGATGAATTATTCTCTGCTCAAAATGATATTTCAGCATTGGATGAAGCATCTGGGTTGAATTGGATAGCATTGGAATATATTTTTGTGGCCAATTACAACAATGACTGAAAGTGAAAAGAGACCAACGCTGTCCCAGAACAGAGGTCTCAAGGTAGAACTGTCCCCAGGACAAAGAAAGTGAGTTTACATTCTAGATTGAGAGCACATTCTTTGTAAAGTTCGTTACTATACGATGTACGGAGATACGATATCTGTTTAAGATCATGGCGTTTGGTTCTTCTAGTCTAGTTAGTGTAGATACATGCGCTGTATTTTCTTATCATTTGTATAATAACAGGAAATCGGGCTTTGGTCCCTAATTAAGTAACTCTCAATAATTTCTGGGTGGACTTGTTGCTACCGACGGGTCAATTACGTAGGCTGTCTTACCTATTGGGCAAACTTGGCAATTGCCTGGAGTTCCACACATAGAGGGGCCAACGATGAAGTACCTTTTAATTTACTTCTGAGTTTTGTATCATTATGGGGCCACCATTTACTGAATTTTACATGCAGCTCCAGAGTGATTAAAGCCGCCCCCGGTGAACTGTTCAAATACTTGTTCAAAAGCTAGTTACAGGTCAGCTGAGCTTTGAAGGTAGAGTTTCTGGTTATATGGTTATATAATGTGATAAGGTGAAACTAACAAAAATGTTTTTCTTACTTTTATGATTCGCAGTTAATGTAGATATGCGTGTGAAATACTTCAATTTATCCACATTATCATTGAGACATTTTAAATAGATTCAAAGCGTCCAAAAACATGTAATCGCTGGTTTTGTTCAAATTCAGGAGATCTGAGTAATTAAGGGTGAATTTTTTACTCAAGCATAAGCTATGAAAATCATAAAATTAAAAGAAAGAAACCCAATAAATATTGAAGGAGCTTTTGGTGGGTAAATATTCCATCATCGCAGTAAATTTCTGGTAGGGTTCAAAAAAGGATATCTTACTTTCATATTTATCTTTATTATAAAATTAAATGTTATCGTATAAGCTAAATCCATAAATTAACAAAAAGATTGCTTCAATTTAGTATAAAATGTCAAAAGTGTGTGTTTTCTTATAGCAAAGCCACATCGGGTTATCTGCTAAGCTCACCGAGGGGAATCGAACCCCTGATTTTAGCGTTGTAAATGAGTATACTTACCGCTGTACTAGCGAGAGGCAGGGTACATGATAATTGATGTAGTTAGACTTATGCGTGTTGTGAACTGAAGAAACTCCAAATAAACATTTTTTTTTACCCATTAATCTATTAATGGTGGTTTCTCTTTGCCTGCATCCAAGTAAGTTGTTTAAAACGAAATGCTGGTATTATCCCCTCTCGTCAAATAGAAAAAAACCTGAAGTCACTCAGTGAACAACATAGGACACACACAGAATCTGAGCCTAACGCGTGCCTAACATACAGACATAACGATAAAAAAAATACTAATGATATTTTTTAAAAATTCATTGACAAGTATTTGTTTTTAACATCGTTTTTTTTCTGTTATTTACATTGGGTACTTTTAAGATAAAATCGTATGTTTTTGTCTGTTTGTTTGTTTTTGAATTTCACACAAAGCTACTCGAGTGCTATCCGCGCTAACCGTCCCTAATTTAGCAGTGTAAGACTAGAGGGAAAGCAGCTAGTCATCACCATCCACCGCCAGCTCTTGGGCCACTCTTTTACCAACGAATAGTGGGATTGACCGTCATATTATAACACCCCCACGGCTGAAAGGGCGAGCATGTTTCGTGCGACGGGGATGCGAATCCGTGACCCTCAGATTACGAGTCGCACGCCTTAACCCACCTGGCCATGCTGGACCTGTATGTTTTTGATTGTTTGTAAATAACTGCGAATCCATTCCTTCCAGTCAGTAAATGATACGTTCACTGACTAGCGTGTCAAGCTGCGGATCGAAAGACTTGAAGCCCATGATGTACCACTGAACTAGCTCCGCACATTCAGTTACGAACACATTATATGTACGAAGAGCAGGTGCATGAGCTGTCGGTGTGACTGACTGGTCTGTTTACTTACTGACTGGCAGTCATATACTATGACTAGATCTATCTTGTCCTTATGATTTCTGACCTGGATCTTTAGTCTATGTGCTATTGAGGTTAAATATACAAAACACTAATAACTAGAATTATTGAAAATACAAACGTAAACTGGAGATTTATTTAACTGACCCCTATTTGCTGTGAGTACTGTTACCATCTCTGCTAGGGTTAATGGTTGAAACGTGAAATAAGTAAAATAGTCAAATTAGTTAAACTTTTATGTTTCTGTTACGTAATGGTATTCCAAATAATTTTATTTTTAAAAAACGTTATAAAATAAAGTCAGTTTGAAAGATGTCAGACAATATACGTTAGTAAATTAATATATACTTACTTATCGTAAATATTTTCAAATTTAAATAACATTCAATTATATGTGCAGAACACCATTTACATTGTTGGTCAAATGGTGCCTGCTTACTTGTGTATTTAGTGTTCATGTCATTAATCATTATACGTGAAATTGGGTTAATTAAACCTCAAAATGTTCAGTTTTAGTTATTTAAAACAGCTTATCAAGGAGTGACGATTGTAAGTTTGTACACTTTAATAAGTAAACTTATTTACGGATTTCTTGTTTTCGTTTTGTTGTTTGTTTATTGTTTTTTTTTTAGTTTATACTTTGTTTTAATTAGTTATGATTGAAAATATAAAAAAAATATTTCAACACATTGTAATTGCCTCACTAGGTTATGGAAATTCCAGAAATTCATAAAAATTCTCATGTTGTATACCACCCAAAATTATTTTAATCTATAAAAGCACAGTAGATTTTGCCTGAGGTGTCATTAAAGTAATGAAAAATACAGCTGGCACAGATTTTTTTACGGCAAATACGAAACATTGCTCACGAAATACACACAAAGATAAAAAAATCTGCTTTAAAATGTAACCAAATGACAATTGAGCAGCTGATAATTTGAGTTGTCTTGCTTGTATTCTAGATAGGTTGATAAACTAGGGTTAACTAATTCTGTAAACAGCTGATAAGTGAGTAATCCTGCTTGTATTATAGGTAGGTTGATAAATTAGGGTTAACTAATTGTGTAAGCAGCTAACGATTGAGTTTTCCTGCTTGTATTCTAGACAGGTTGATAAATTAGGGTTAACTAATTCTGTAAGCAACTGACAATTGAATTATCCTTCTTCTATTCTAGATAGGTTGATAAATTAGGGTAACTTATTCTGTAAGCAGCTGACAACTGAGTTTTCCTACTTGTGTTCTAGGTAGGTTGAAAAACTAGGATTAACTAATTTTGTAAGCAACTGGCAATTGAGTTGTCCTGTTTGTATAGTAGGTAGGTTGATAAACTAGGGTTAAATAATTCTGTAAACAGCTGATAATTGAGTTATTCTGCTTGTATTCTAGATAGGTTGACAAACTAGGGTTAACTAATTCTGTGAATAGTCATAGACATGAATACACAAAAAATAGAGATAAATAGGTGGATGAAAAACAGTTTTCTTTTTATTACTTCAATCTCATCAGACACCACAGAATACTCAATTATATTCTTTTTTAATATAAAAACCTTTCACAAATGACTTGAAACTATTGTTGAACAATTAACAAAAACTATAGAATTTAACTAAAACAAATTTATCTGTACTTCTATAACGTACTCACTCTTAATATATTTCATCAGTCTCGAAGTGTGTTTTAAGGCCAAGTAGGTAATATACATGCTATAGTACCAGAAGAATATTTATAAATTAACATTTATTCAACACTGGCTCTATATCGTTAGTGATAGCAGGCCTGCTTGTAGTCTTAATGTAAACATTAGGCCTAATACATAAATGTAATTTATGGCTTAGCTGTAACACTTCTTGATAAGTTGTATTTGGCTTTTGGATACAACTCGATGTCACAAAATGTCTGAATTAAACTATTTTACTGTGGCATAACACAAGTTACCAAAATATGAAAAATAAAAAATAAACTTTTCAAACATGTCAACATGAATATTAAACATTCAATATCAACGCCATAGTCGGCCTCTAAGAATATTTAGATGATAGTTTTGTTGCTAAGCGACAATGTATATTGTTGAGCATTATTAAAAAAAATGAGTGTTAAAGTGTTCTTGACAGAGTGACAAAGGGAATAAGCCTTTTATATAGTTAACGATTACATGAACCTTCTCTTGCATCACAGAATACAAGTTGTCTGTGTGTTGAGTCTTTGTTTTCGGGCTACTGCAGTAGTCCATGCCAAAAAACAAGTGTGTTCCAATCGTACTGCAAGTAATAGCTGATAAAGAGATACCAAGTAACGCCTTGTACGTGGCACATAAGAGGAGTAGTCCCAAGAGACCATGACTACATGAGGTCGAGGGACCAGGAAACAAACGGTCCGAAGTGTTTCTATGCCAACTGGACAAACAAAAAGACACGACCCGTACAATATGTTTAGGTGTTCACTAGTAACACTACAGCGATGAACGGAAGGGGAGGGCTGTCTTCATTTAAATTTTTTTCTGTTTTATGAGAACCCTTTGGAAATATAAGGTAAACAAATTTTAGAGTAGATTGTCAAAACTGTAGGTTTTTAATGACTTGTATTTCTTCGTAATGTCTGTATTTTTCAGTATTTGTCTACTCTTGCTACATAGAGTGGATCACAGTGGCTTCCTCCCTATATAGAAATACCTATAACTAGAAATAACAGCAAACCATTCTTCACGATTAAACTATATTTATATGATCACGAATGAGCCTAAAGTTACAAATATTCAATGTGTTTGCGTGTAAATATCACCACATGAAAACCTCACACGTAAAACAACAAAATTATTTGGTAGATTCCTAATGACTCACTCAATTATTTACAAGGTTTATACAATATGAATGCTACGTGTTCTACAATAATTCCCTATGATTAACTCAGTTATTTACAAGGTTTATACTAATATGAATGTTACGTGTTCTACAATAATTCCCTATGACTCACTCAGTTATTTACAAGGTTTATACTAATATGAATGCTACGTGTTCTACAATAATTCCCTATGACTAACTCAGTTATTTACAAGGTTTATACTAATACGAATGCTACGTGTTCTATAATAATGACTTTATTAAGACTATCACAAATAGTGTTACACGTGATTCTTACTGTACAGTAATGCCAGAAAGTGGAACAGCCTCAGAGACTGCTTCTTCCTTCAATCTACAAGCTTTGTATTACAACTAACATTGATAAATGATAAACTCTGGAAGAAAGATTAAACAAGCAATGTTTCATCACGTAACACAAAATTAATTAATATTTCTTATTAATTATAGTGTTTTTCTATAGAGTTGACTGATTAGCTTCAAAGATGAAAATACGATAGACAGAGTGAGTTGTATCTAACTTGTAGAATTGTGTAGTCATTTTATCAAGTATAATTACTACAGACAGAGTGGATTGTTTCCAACATGTATATACCAAGTAGTGATTTTATGAGTTATCATTATTGTAGACAAAATGAATTGTTTCTAACTTGTAGAATTGTGTAGTCATTTTATCAAGTATAATTACTACAGACAGAGTGGATTGTTTCCAACATGTATATATCAAATAGTGATCTGAGTTATCATTATTGTAGACAAAATGAATTGTTTCTAACTTGTAGAATTGTGTAGTCATTTTATCAATTATAATTACTACAGACAGAGAGGATTGTTTCCAACATGTATATACCAAGTAGTGATTTTATGAGTTATCCTTATTGTAGACAAAATGAATTGTTTCTAACTTGTAGAAATTGTGTAGTCATTTTATCAAGTATAATTACTACAGACAGAGTGGATTGTTTCCAACATGTATATACCAAGTAGTGATTTTATGAGTTATCTTATTGTAGACAAAATGAATTGTTTCTAACTTGTAGAAATTGTGTAGTCATTTTATCAAGTATAATTACTATAGACAGAGTGGATTGTTTCCAACATGTATATACCAAGTAGTGATTTTATGAGTTATCCTTATCAATAAGCACACATTTTCATACAAACCGGAACAGCAGGTGAACAAATTTGAAATATTTAATATTCAGTATCAGCATTCGAGAAGTTGACCTTGTTTGTTGTTAAGTACAAAGCTACACAATCGGCTATCTATGCTCTAGCCGTAACTGGTATTGAAATCCGGATTTTGGCGTTGTAAGTCTCGCAGATACGCCGCTGTGCCACTGGGAGGATGGGAGAGGAGACGCTTGATCTGCATACACACATTTTGTATTCTTTTCAGAGTAGGAATACATACCTAAGTAACTCATAACGTCGTCCTGTTCATATTTATCACATCTTTATCATGTACGATGCCAATTATTTCACTCATAAACGTCGATAACAGCCTTTATGTTCTATTTTACAGTCCAAACTTTAGAGACAGTAATGATTTTACTGAAAAAAAAACGTATAATGTAAGTAATGTTGCTGAGCTTTCACATCATATTTTTTACGCAGCTTTGAATCTTTATGAGCCAAAGCGTGTAATCATATTAGAAGAGATGACACAGCTCTAGAGTGCAGAGAAATAGCAAGTAAACGTTGCTTAAAGAGCAACAAGAAATGTCGTTAGAAAGAACGTGAAACGTCGCTAGAAATAAGTGAAACACCACTAGGAGAAAACAACGTGGAAAGTAACCAGAAAGAACGTGGAATGTCGGTAAAAAGAACGTGAAAGGCCGCTAGAAGGAATGTGGAATTGCTAGAAAGAACGTGGAATGTCGGTAGAAAGAAACTCAAAAATCGTTAGAAAGAAAGTGAAATGTCTCTAGAAAAAACATGAAATAACGCTATAGAGAACCAGAAAAATCGCCAGAACGAACGTGAAATGTTGATAGAAAAAGCGTGGAATGTCGCTGGAAAGAACATGAAAAGCCATTAGAAAAAACGTGACATGTCACTAGAGGGAATGTGAGATGTGGCTAGAAAGAACGTGGAATTTCTCTAAAAAGAGCGTGATAGCCCATAGAATGTCGCTATAAAGAAAGTGAAATGTAACTGAAAAAACAACGTAAAACGTGACTAAGAAGTGCGTGAAATGCCGCTCCTTTATGAGCCTTCACAGAAATAAATAAGTGTAATCTAATAAGTGTAAACAAATTAAAATATAGTCCTATTCTCAAAAACATCGTATACACATTTATGAACCTACTGAAGATACAACTTCGCCTGTTTTGTAGTACCTTGCTAAAGTAATGGTGCACTGAAATGCACGTAGCTAATACACTTTGGGAAACAGAAATACCAACGTTTGCAATGTTTTTCTCTCAAGTGCTTATGTTACGTGTTTTTGTAGATATTTATATATATATATATATGCATTTCTAGGTAAAATTTGATTGTTGGTTGTTTTTTAATTTCGCGCAAAACTACATGAGGGCTACCTGCGCTAGTCGTCCCTAATTTAGCAGTGTAAGACCAGAGGGATAGCAGATAGTCATCACCACCCACCGCCAACACTTGGGCTACTCTTTTACCAACAAATAGTGGGATTGATCGTGACATTATAACACCCCCACGGCTGAAAAGGCGAGCATGTTTGGTGTGACGGAAATTCGAACCAGCGACCCTCGGGTTATGTATGAGTCGAACGCCTTAACCACCTGGCCATGTCAAGCAAGGAATGAAGCTATCTATCTACACTGTTATATAATATCACTGCTAATAATAAGCTAAATAGAGCGTCTTTACGTCTAGTTGGACGAACAGAAATAGAACATGTAATGCCTTCCACTCTCTTAACTGTTCATATCGCGAATCCGTCATGATATGGAACCAGGAGAGATGGCTGATACTGACGGGAAACAGGTAGTAAATTGTGGACACAGCAGATTTTCAATTATTTTTATAAATCTGTCACGGCACTTTATACATCCAATTGTAACACACATCGACCATTCTTTAATACCAGATCGTATAAGGTCAACACACTGGTACTGCACGGACGGCTGGATCTGAGTCCTAGGGGGTGTCTGACTGGCCTGACCATTTAACCAGTTTTGTGCATATTGTGTCTTTTAGGTTGAAAATACAAATACTTTCTTGTGCTAAGCATGATTTGAAATGCACGATGCACATCCATAACTAACTGAATGAAACAGAGATGAGAACAGATAGAAATATTGATGAATAACTCAGGCAGGGCGAGTGAAAATGTTTCGTACTTAAACGTAAAACCAATACATAAACAGGTACATAGCTAGTACTCTGACACAAAAGTAAGACTACAGCAAACAAAACGACAAAGTACACAAACAAGTTATTTTGTTTTATTTTACCCAATCAACACTCGATTTTATAAGTTCTTTAGTAACGTTAGTCTTGTCCATAGTGGTAGGCATTCTAAAAGCACTTAGCTATAAGATATTTTAGCACCTGCTGACATTTAACAGACATAAACGAGTTGAATATTTACGCAGTGATTGCATTTCACGTATAGAAGTATCACTTTTATAACCATCATTTTATAATAATTATTAGAAGAATAAACAAAAATAAGAAAGAAACATAATGCGGTTGCTGGTGGTAATAAGTTTGTTTCATATATTAAATTAGCAAGTAATATAGATGCTGGTCATGTGATCTATTTGTTGAATACTGTATATACATAGTCGTGTATTTCTGTAAACAGCTTGTACCTGAAAATGATAAAATCTTATTGAACTTCGTACATTTATATTAAAGTTATTTCATAACCCAGTTAAGCCGTCTCAAAAGCTCTATGTTCCTAAAAGTGGGTTTGTCTTTATCGCGTTTTAATTCATGAGCGTGAAAATGCACCTACGGGCCCAAAAGTATCCAGCCCTATCCTCTTCTTTATTTCTTTTGTTGTTGTTGTTGTTGTAACTAGATTCACATAATGGTAGCAACGGTTCCATAGTTTGCCACACTAACAACAGGGCCACACTCAGTCTGATAAAGTAGCTCCATAGTTTGACACACTAACAACAGGGTCACACTCAGTCTGATAAAGCAGCTCCATAGTTTGACACGCTAGCAACAGGGCCACAATCAGTTTGATAAAGTAGCCCCATGGTTTGATACACTAACAACAGGGACGTACTCAGTCTGTTAAAGCAGTTCCATAGTTTGACACACTAACAACAGGGCCACACTAAGTCTGATAAAGTAGCCCCATGGTTTGATACACTAACAACAGGGACGTACTCAGTCTGTTAAAGCAGTTTCATAGTTTGACCCACTAATCACAGGACTACACTCAGTCTGTTAAAGCAGTTCCATAGTTTCACACACTAATCACAGGACTACACTCAGTCTGTTAAAGCAGTTCCATAGTTTCACACACTAATCACAGGACTACACTCAGTTTGTTAAAGCAGTTCCATAGTTTGACACACTAATCACAGAACTACACTCAGTCTGTTAAAGCAGTTCCATAGTTTGACACACTAATTCATAGGACTACACTCAGTCTGTTAAAGCAGTTTCATAGTTTGACCCACTAATCACAGGACTACACTCAGTCTGTTAAAGCAGTTCCATAGTTTCACACACTAATCACAGGACTACACTCAATTTGTTAAAGCAGTTCCATAGTTTGACACACTAATCACAGGACTACACTCAGTCTGTTAAAGCAGTTCCATAGTTTGACACACTAACCACAGGACTACACTCAGTTTGTTAAAGCAGTTCCATAGTTTGACACACTAATCACAGAACTACACTCAGTTTGTTAAAGCAGTTCTATAGTTTGACACACTAATCACAGGACTACACTCAGTTTGTTAAAGCAGTTCCATAGTTTGACACACTAATCACAGGACTACACTCAGTTTGTTAAAGCAGTTCCATAGTTTGACACACTAATCACAGGACTACACTCAGTTTGTTAAAGCAGTTCCATAGTTTGACACACTAATCACAGGACTACACTCAGTCTGATAGGAAAGTACAGAATAAATCACGTTGTACAGATGTAACTATACGAGTATGAAAACTAATTATTAGTAAGAGTGTAATTTTGCTGAATTTATTTACATAACTTTTCTTATATCCTTTCATAATTATTGAACATTCATCGACAAACACACGCGCGCTCTTTAGTCATGTGTAAAAGCAAATAGAGTTTATATTCAAATTATCAACTTGTTTTTATTCTTTACCCTAACTGTGGATCCCACATATTGTTTTACCGATTAACACGTGAGTTAAAATTGCATTTATACAAAGTACATATGGCATTCCATCTGTATAAGTAAGATTAATTGTAATAGTAAAGAATATTCTGTCCAGGTATATTTTACCTTATAAAGAATTCTGTAACCAACGTATTCATGGACTTACGACTCATTTGGTAAATAACTAATTTATAAAAACTGATTTAAATAATCAATGAGGTCCATAAACCTTACTTGTAGTTGGGAGTTAATTTTTCACAGACGTTGTTTTGATGGCAGCTTTGAAAATCCGCTAAACTAATTTCTGAGTTTTGTATAAGTTTAAAGTCGATTTCTTACCTCGAGAAACAAAATAAAGCTCCTGGAATATCGTGTTGATGTTTAAGAAGGTCTCCCAAATAAGGGTTATTTTTACTCAGGGACATTCTATTTTTACTTCGATTTACATCTAACACAGTCTTCACAGGTGGCAGAAACAACAACAAATGATATTCAACTGTTTGTTACAACTTTCTTTGTCTGAGGTTTGACCAATCACATCTGTCAGTCACTGAACGATTTAAGACAGTAATATCGGTTACAGTAACAAGAACTGTTACTATTCCATCTGGTTCGCAGGTTGTACCCTAAGATTCTTGTCGCTACTAAAACTTTAACAGAAGTCTATCGTGACTACATCCGGAACATTTGCATTACATCCAAACTTTAATTCCAGTCTTGATGAGAATGACATTAGCTTCCAGATATTGTCCTTCTGTGTATGTGTATTTTCTTATAGCAAAGCCACATCGGGCTATCTGCTGAGTCAATCGAAAGGACTCGAACCCCTGATTTTGAGCGTTGTAAATTCGTAGACTTATTGCTGTACCAGCGGATTGTCCCTCTGTGTTAGGCTAGTTTATTTAGTCCTGAAAACAGGTCTTTTATAGGTAAAGTATGGCCAGGGAAAATTTTAGGTAAGAGAGAGAAGCCACGAGGTGAACTATATAAATGTTTTAGTAGTTTCTTACAGTTTACGTCTATTCTTGTGTTTATATATTTCGTAATTTTGTCAATAGGAGATAGGTTATCAGATATATGTTAGAAGCCACAGGATTAGATATGTAAAGATTCCCTCTGCTATGTATTTGTAAATTCCTGCTATTGTGTTATTTTCTCACCCAGTTCAATCTTTTTGACATTATACTGATACACTCATGGTCTTTGCATTAAACCTTTCAAATATCTTGTTATTTAAGGGACCGCTTTATCAACAGGATTTTTACAAACAAAAATCCCACAATATGACAACTCGTGATACTCTTTTCTTACTATTTATATATATATGTGTGTGTTTGTTTGTTTTTTTTACTTTGGATAGAGCTACACGAGCGCTCTCTGCCCCTAATTTAACTGTGCAAGACTAAAGAAAAGGCAGATAATCATCATCACCCACCGCCAACTTTTAAGCTACTTTTTATCAACGAATAGTGGAATTGAAAGTCACGTTATAACGCTCCCACGACTGAAAAGGCGAATATGTTTGGTGGGGCGGGGATTCGAACCCGCGACTCTGAGATTACGAGTCAAGTGCCTAACCATCTGGCCATGTTAGGCCTATTTGCAAAAGGAAATGAATTCCACTTAAACCATGACACAAACTAGGGAAGAACTCCACAAGAATTAAAGTTACAAGCAGAACAGCTGTAATGTTTTAAATATCAAATGCTAAGTTATCGTCGCAACAATAAATTTAGTTCTTTTTTATTGTATACAGAATATTGTGATGTTCGGAACGGCCATTAATTCCTGTACGATCGACACACGATTCAAGGTTAAAGATAATGTTATGCAATACATATATATATATATGTACAATGAGAAGAAATTTTTTTTCAAAAAAAGGAAGTGAAGTTAGGGACGGTTCATGTTATTCATTAACAAATACAAATAAGATAAATTAAACTCAATTGTAATTGTATCTCAGGTCTTCTGGAACGGGTATTAACCCTTTTACCAATTATTACTTTAAGTGGGTTTCTTGTCATCACGAATCAGTTGGGCCCGGCATGGCCAGGTGGTTAAGGAACTCGACTCGTAATCCGAGGGTCACGGGTTCGAATCCCCGACACACCAAGCATGCTCGCCCTTTCAGCCGTGGGGGCGTTATAAAGTGACGTTCAATCACATTATTCGTTGATAAAAGAGTAGCCCAATAGTTGGCGTTGGGTGGTGGCGGTCTTATACCGATAAACTAGGGACGGCTAGCAAAGATAGCCCCCGTGTAGCTTTTCACAAAATTCAAAAACAAACAAACAAATATCTATTATCGGCTAGTAATTCCTGTTTCACCCTGTACGCAAGATTTTTTAAGGAACAATAAATTTAGTTTAAAAAAGACAACTAGCTTCAAGTGATAATAATAACATCATTCACATTAGAATTATGGATTATTCTGATTAGTAGTAGTAAATAGTAATACTTATAAAGTATATATTCCATTTAAAACTATGTCGTCCCGTGATATTCGTTGACACGGTAATTTTGGTTCTGAATTATTTGTGAAATTAACAAAAGCAGAAGAAAGAAAGAAGAAGAAATCCTTGCTACAAACATTTACAAACATTTCCAGAACTTGTGAATAAGTCATTACATATATATATATTGTTATAAAAGGAAACATGATAAAGTATTGTAATATTCTAATGACCTATTAAGGAAATATGAAATATTCAAAATGTCATTTCGATGAACAATTCGAGCCATTACTACATAAGCAGTGATACCGCCTGCCTGATATAAAATATATTTATGCCTGCAGCTATTACATACGCAAATGTTATAATTACATGATAGAGAGACAGAGAGAGACATAAAACACGTGACAGAAGTATTTAAAATAATAAAAAACATCATATGTTCCGTGTCTTCGTAAATGTATAATCACTCATATACAAGAGTATTCTATACAAAACAATTTAGTATTCTATACAAAACAATTTAGTATTCTATACAAAACAATTTTCATACATTAATATGACAACATGTTCTATTTCGTTTTTTTCCGACTTCGATCAAAAATATTCAGTTGCGATTTTTTGTTTTTGATTTTGCTTTTATACACACACAAAATAAAAAAAATATATTTTAACTGCATCATTTATGATTCATTCTAAATAAATTACACAAACGATTTTTATTCATGTTATGTTAAAGTTTCAAATAATGAAACACATACAGAAGTTTAATTCATTCTGCTGTGTTTAATATTCAAATAACGAAACATATGCAAGATTTATCTTCATTCTGTTATGTTTAGTTTTTAAATAATGAAAGTTATATGGGACTTTTATTACTCTATTATGTTTAATTTTAAAATAATAAAAGACAAACGTGATTTTTATCCATCATGTTATGTTTAGTTTTCAAATAATGAAAATCATATGGGACTTTTATTACCCTATTATGTTTAATTTTTAAATAATGAAAGACAAACATGATTTTTATCAATCATGTTATGTTTAGTTTTCAAATAATAAAAATCATATGGGACTTTTATTACCCTATTATGTTTAATTTTAAAATAATGAAAGACAAACATGATTTTTATCCATCATGTTATGTTTAGTTTTCAAATAATGAAAATCATATGGGACTTTTATTACCCTATTATGTTTAATTTTAAAATAATGAAAGACAAACGTGATTTTTATCAATCATGTTATGTTTAGTTTTCAAGTAATGAAAATCATATGGGACTTTTATTACCCTATTATGTTTAATTTTTAAATAATGAAAGACAAACATGATTTTTATCAATCATGTTATGTTTAGTTTTCAAATAATGAAAGTTATATGGGACTTTTATTACTCTATTATGTTTAATTTTAAAATAATGAAAGACAAACGTGATTTTTATCCATCATGTTATGTTTAGTTTTCAAATAATGAAAATCATATGGGACTTTTATTACCCTATTATGTTTAATTTTTAAATAATGAAAGACAAACATGATTTTTATCAATCATGTTATGTTTAGTTTTCAAATAATAAAAATCATATGGGACTTTTATTACCCTATTATGTTTAATTTTAAAATAATGAAAGACAAACATGATTTTTATCCATCATGTTATGTTTAGTTTTCAAATAATGAAAATCATATGGGACTTTTATTACCCTATTATGTTTAATTTTAAAATAATGAAAGACAAACATGATTTTTATCAATCATGTTATATTTAGTTTTCAAATAATGAAAATTATATGGGACTTTTATTGCTCTATTATATTTAATTTTTAAATAATGAAAGACAAACGTGATTTTTATCAATCATGTTATGTTTAGTTTTCAAGTAATGAAAATCATATGGGACTTTATTACCCTATTATGTTTAATTTTTAAATAATGAAAGACAAACATGATTTTTATCAATCATGTTATGTTTAGTTTTCAAATAATGAAAATTATATGGGACTTTTATTACTCTATTATGTTTAATTTTTAAATAATGAAAGACAAACATGATTTTTATCAATCATGTTATGTTTAGTTTTCAAATAATGAAAATTATATGGGACTTTTATTACTCTATTATGTTTAATTTTAAAATAATGAAAGACAAACATGATTTTTATCAATCATGTTATGTTTAGTTTTCAAATAATGAAAATCATATGGGACTTTTATTACTCTATTATGTTTAATTTTAAATAATGAAAGACAAACATGATTTTATCAATCATGTTATGTTTAGTTTTCAAATAATGAAAATTATTTTTTATCCATCATGTTATGTTTAGTTTTCAAATAATGAAAATCATATGGGACTTTTATTACCCTATTATGTTTAATTTTAAATAATGAAAGACAAACATGATTTTATCAATCATGTTATGTTTAGTTTTCAAATAATGAAAATTATATGGGACTTTTATTACCCTATTATGTTTAATTTTAAGTAATGAAAGACAAACATGATTTTATCAATCATGTTATGTTTAGTTTTCAAATAATGAAAATCATATGGGACTTTATTACCCTATTATGTTTAATTTTAAATAATGAAAGACAAACATGATTTTATCAATCATGTTATGTTTAGTTTTCAAATAATGAAAATCATATGGGACTTTTATTACCCTATTATGTTTAATTTTTAAATAATGAAAGACAAACATGATTTTTATCAATCATGTTATGTTTAGTTTTCAAATAATGAAAATTATATGGGACTTTTATTACTCTATTATGTTTAATTTTTAAATTATGAAAGACAAACATGATTTTTATCAATCATGTTATGTTTAGTTTTCAAATAATGAAAGACAAACATGATTTTTATCAATCATGTTATGTTTAGTTTTCAAATAATGAAAATCATATGGAACTTTTATTACCCTATTATGTTTAATTTTAAAATAATGAAAGACAAACATGATTTTATCCATCATGTTATGTTTAGTTTTCAAATAATGAAAATCATATGGGACTTTTATTACCCTATTATGTTTAATTTTAAAATAATGAAAGACAAACATGATTTTATCAATCATGTTATATTTAGTTTTCAAATAATGAAAATTATATGGGACTTTTATTACTCTATTATATTTAATTTTTAAATAATGAAAGACAAACGTGATTTTTATCAATCATGTTATGTTTAGTTTTCAAGTAATGAAAATCATATGGGACTTTTATTACCCTATTATGTTTAATTTTTAAATAATGAAAGACAAACATGATTTTTATCAATCATGTTATGTTTAGTTTTCAAATAATGAAAATTATATGGGACTTTTATTACTCTATTATGTTTAATTTTAAATAATGAAAGACAAACATGATTTTATCAATCATGTTATGTTTAGTTTTCAAATAATGAAAGTTATATGGGGCTTTTATTACTCTATTATGTTTAATTTTAAAATAATGAAAGACAAACGTGATTTTTATCCATCATGTTATGTTTAGATTTCAAATAATGAAAATCATATGGGACTTTTATTACCCTATTATGTTTAATTTTTAAATAATGAAAGACAAACATGATTTTTATCAATCATGTTATGTTTAGTTTTCAAATAATGAAAATTATATGGGACTTTTATTACTCTATTATGTTTAATTTTTAAATAATGAAAGACAAACATGATTTTTATCAATCATGTTATGTTTAGTTTTCAAATAATGAAAATTATATGGGACTTTTATTACTCTATTATGTTTAATTTTTAAATAATGAAAGACAAACATGAGTTTTATCAATCATGTTATGTTTAGTTTTCAAATAATGAAAATTATATGGGACTTTTATTACTCTATTATGTTTAATTTTTAAATAATGAAAGACAAACACGAGTTTTATTCATCATGTCATGTTTAATGTTTAAACGGTGCAGGTCATAGAAGGTTTTATATTAATACTGTTATGTTTAATTTTCAAATAATGAATGATATAAGGGATTTTTATATACCTGGCTAAGTTTCGTTTTTATAGAATCACAAATATAAAAGATTATTACTCAGTTTTCCTATCATTCATTTCTATGCATGACAAACACAATCACTTCTAATTCTGTTTTGCTTTCATACAATGACAGGGCTTTCATTCACCTACTTATCTTTAATGTGTTTCATGTTCTGACAGGAACAATGGATATTTGTTAAGCCTACAACGTTTGATTTAATATTACTTGACAGATACCAAAAATTGTTTTTACAGCCAGCAAGTTTCTCGTGCACAGACAAACTGATTTTTGTCATTCACCCAAATATTTTGATATTTTTGTTAACTGATTTTTGCAGCTTGATATACTAGATACATTTAGAGACAGAGATATAAAAAGTATTGGTTACAGAAGGCTAGTTTAATTAATATTCTACGCTACAGTATTGTAAGTTTCACAACGTTTAATGTGTGTATGTATACATATACATATATAGATACATACAAATCAAAGCTCAAACGTTCACAATTAAATAAAAAAAGGAAAACATTGTTCATTACTAGTCCTTGTTATTAACATTAAGTGAAAATGTCTGTGTTCATAGGTTCCAAAAGCGTTGAAGATATGCCAACTTCAAGACGTTTGTATTGTTTTTACTTAAATCTAAATAGTGTACGTAATTGTAACCGTTATTACTTCTTTCTATTATGAGTTCCACTGGATATATTTGACTTGGATTACAATTTAAATTATCGATTGGAATAAATTAAATCGTCAATGTAACAAAATGTGTAGCAGCACAAGTCTCATGGAAGTACACCACACATACATTTAGGGTATATTTTAGACAGACATACAACGCTAGAATTTGGGGTTCGATCCCAGTGACAAAACACGTTGACAGACATTTTTTATTTTTTTAATGTGATGTCGTTCTTTTCTTGAATAGGCATAAATGTTTTAGTTTCTAGCTATTTGTATCAAGATATAATGAAGAAATACTCTTGACACAGCTAACAAAAGCGCAATTTCATAAACACAAACCATAAAATATATCTTGTATAGTCAGCTAGATTATGACTCCCGCTAGTACAGCGGTATGTCTACGGATTTACAACGCTAAAATCAGAGGTTCGATTCCCCTCGGTGGGCTCAGCAGATAGCCTGATGTGCTATAAGAAAAACACATACACACAGATAGATTATATTTATATACGAAATGCAGACATCAAATGCATTTAGTCATTTGCATACGTACCCACAGCAGAAGATTGTTTGTTTGTTTGTTTGTTTTAAATTCGCGCAAAGCTACACGAGGACTATCTGCGCTAGCCGTCCCTAATTTAGCAGTGTAAGACTAGAGGGAAAAGGCAGCTAGTTATTACTACCCACCGCCGATTCTCGAGCTACACTTTTACCAACGAATAGTAAGACTGACCGTCACATTATAACGCCCCCACGGCTGAAAGAGCGAGCATGTTTGGTATGACGAGGATTCGAACCCGCGACCCTCGGATTACGAGTCGATTGGCTTAACCACCTGGCCATGCGCAGCAGAAGAAGCAAATATTCTAACGCAGTTTGTTTCTATATAAATTATAGATTCAAAAAATATTTAAAAAACACAATGGGTCTTTAATCTATTCTGACTGGGCGTAGCAAAAAATTACTGTGCCCGGATGGTAAATCTGAGGGCTCTCGTAGTTCGCGTTCCATCACGTTGAATGCACTATAAGAGTGACAGCAAAGTAAGAATTGTCTTCTCTTTATCAGTTCAAAATTACATACGACTATGTGCAGAGAAATGGTCTTTGTATAGCCTTGCGCAGAACATTTAAAAAACCGGCAAAGACAAAATATTTTTATTGAGTTAGATGTGTGTGCTTTTTGTTATTTTGTTTTTTTGTCTATACGCAAAAGATAAAAGCTATACATTTTATATGTAAAAAGAAATACGCTAGCTTATATATTTATATACAATAAAAGATGAAGCTTCCCTATTCAGGGTAGAATTAGGTTATATAAGCACACATAGAAAAATACGTTTCTGTTTCCACTCAGTATTTTCTGACTACACAAAACATAGTCCAGTCATGGGGTGTTAGTATCAGACGATCACGTGCTGAACACTGTGCACACAGAAGAAATACTGTTACTTACGGGATCTAATTTTACTTTGTACATCCACAGACATTGGCAAGGGGATTTACCCAACTGTTTAATCTCAGTTATATCAACAGGGATCTTTTATCGTCAAACTGCATTTCTGACAGAAATAAAGACAAAAACAACGATATGTTATTGCTTAGTCGCCTATGTCTCTTTTAATCTGCAAACGATAAACTAAAAAGAATGACCGTGTAAATAATATCCAGCTAGAAACAATTCCACATATATTTTAATATATATATAGAGAGAGAGACAGAGAGTGGAAAGAAATGGTCACCTACATAAACACACTCCTAAATTGTCATAGATAGATAGAAAGACTTTTGTTTTATTTTGCGCAAAGCTACTCAATGGCTATCTACGCTTGCCGTCCCTAATAATGAAGAGATAGACTAGAGGAAATGCAACTAGTCAATACCACCTACCGCCAACTCTTGAGATACTTTTTAGCCAACGAGTAGTAAGGTTGACCATCACAATATATAATGCTCCAATAGCTGAAAGGACATTCGTGTTCGAGAAGAGGATTCGAATCCACGAACTTCGGAGCGCTAGTGGAATGCTCTAACCATAAGACCATGCCAGAAAGATAGAGAGATTTTCGAGTGCACTTAAAAGGAATCTAATCCTTCAATATGTAAAAGCCGAATACGTTTTCCTTCATATTTATTGCTGTCTCTGAAAACTGCTTAGACCTTTCTATTTCTTGTATAGTCGGTTGAACAAGTACTTATATGGAACAACATGATCCTGAATTTGTAAAAAGCTTAAAACGAGATGGGATTTGGCTACAGCTAAGCCTAAAATAATCTTTATTGAACAGTTAAGAAGTTTAGAGTAATCGAATTTTTGTTTGGTTTGTTTGTTTTGAATTTCGCGCACAGCTACACGAGGACTATCTACGCTAGCCGTCCCTAATTTAGCAGGGTAAGACTAGAGGGAAGGCAACTAGTCGTCACCACCCACCGCCAACTCTTAGGCTACTCTTTTACCAACGAATAGTGGGATTGATCGTCACATTATAACCGCTGAAAGGGCGAGCATATATGGTGCGACGGGGATTCTAACTCGCCACTCTCAGATTACAAGTCGAATACCTTAACCACCTGGCCACGTCGGGCTGCTTACAAATTGAATTAATTGTATCAAATGACATTACTCCAAAGTTAACTTGAGTGAAAAAAACCCACGAAAAATAAATGAAATAACTGACATCCTCTATCATTATTTTAACCAAGCATCTGATTAAAAAAAAAAAACATTAATTTTCCACAGTTCAACATGATGAACAGAATTTACATTCAAATGTTAAATGTATATTTAACTTAGTGATTTTGTGATAACTTAATAATCGTAAATTTTTGGTCCATAAAGAATTCCGATTTTTATTTCGTGAGAGCTCAAAAGCTTTTCACCCCGTTGAGCTTCAAATAGATAGAATTTTTCAATATTTCATTATTTAGGTTTAGCGAGCGTTGTGACAAATATATTTACATATCACGTTAAGTCCCTCAGCTTGAAATACAACCATAAAGTTTATGCAACTATATGATTTGATACACAAAAATGCATTTCTTATATAAAATCACTTACCTTTTTCAGTGTCTCGATTTTTATATTTTTGCCACGTTTCTTTCGGTTTGAATATAAAGTAATATAGTCTTGATTTCAATTGTTTGTCATGTTTTCTTTAATATATATAGAAAATAATTTAGTCTTGATTTCATATGTTTTTCATGTTTTCTTTAATATATATAGAAAATAATTTAGTCTTGATTTCATATGTTTGTCATGTTTTCTTTAATATATATAGAAAATAATTTAGTCTTGATTTCATATGTTTGTCATGTTTTCTTTAATATATATAGAAAATAATTTAGTCTTGATCTCATATGTTTGTCATGTTTTCTTCGGTGTATATCGAAAATAATTTAATCTTGATTTCATATGTTTGTCATGTTTTCTTCGGTGTATATCGAAAATAATTTAGTCTTGATTTCATATGTTTGTCATGTTTTCTTCGGTATATATGGAAAATAATTTAATCTTGATTTCATATGTTTGTCATGTTTTCTTCGGTGTATATCGAAAATAATTTAGTCTTGATTTCATATGTTTGTCATGTTTTCTTCGGTATATATGGAAAATAATTTAATCTTGATTTCATATGTTTGTCATGTTTTCTTCGGTGTATATCGAAAATAATTTAGTCTTGATCTCATATGTTTGTCATGTTTTCTTCGGTGTATATCGAAAATAATTTAATCTTGATTTCATATGTTTGTCATGTTTTCTTCGGTGTATATCGAAAATAATTTAGTCTTGATTTCATATGTTTGTCATGTTTTCTTCGGTATATATGTAAAATAATTTAATCTTGATTTCATATGTTTGTCATGTTTTCTTCGGTATATATGGAAAATAATTTAATCCTGATTTTATATGTTTGTCATGTTTTCTTCGGTACATATGGAAAATAATTTAGTCTTGATTTCATATGTTTGTCATGTTTTCTTCGGTACATATGGAAAATAATTTAGTCTTGATTTCAAACGTTTGTCATGTTTGAATAGAAGATCATTACAAACACTAACGTTTCTGTCATACTTACCTGGTGTAATGTATTCAAAGACAACCTGTTTCGAACTCCGGGTTGTAGTTCATGTTTAACCAGCGATATTAATAAAATATTGTATAAATGTACCTAGAACACAATTTTAACTTCGTGAAGTTACGAAAATATGTTATGTAGCATTGAATCAAACATTCTGAGGTAAAGAGTTTGCGATGAAAAACATACAAGTATTTCTAAAGGGTATTTAACCTGTGATAAAATCAGGTATTAATGTTTTTCATGTAGAATTTCGTGAAAAGCTACTCGAGGGCTACTTGCGCTGGCAGTCTCTAATTTCAAAGCAGCCACTCGGGCTACTCTTGTACCAAAAAATAATGCGATTGACCATAACGACACCATGAGTAAAAGCGCCAGTATCTTTGATTTAATTGGTAGCCGAGAGCACTAATCACAAGGCAACAAGTGTTAATGAGGGATAACTCTATTGAAATATTAAAGAAGTGGCTTTAATAATAATTTACGTTTTCTATTTGTAATTTGTAATTAAAATATGTTTCTGTAAAAGAATAAACTTATAACACGAAAAGTTTTATTTTATTTGTGTTATCTTTGACATTATAAAATAAATGAAGAACTGAAGGTATCAATCTATTGTCTCTTGATAACTGATAAGTACTTTAAACCATTATGACATATTATCAAATCCTTCCAAAAACTATTATTAAAGTCGCGCTATTTTATCTCATTTTATCATTAACACGTACTGGGTTACTTGAGAACAGTGGTATGATATTTCATTTCATTTGTTTTCCAAGTGCTCAGCATGACCAGATGGTTAAGGCGCTCAACTCGCAATCTGAGGGTTGCAGGCTCGAATCCTCGTCACATGAAACATGCTCGCCCTTTCAGTCGTGGGGCGTTATAACGCTGCACTCAATCCCACTGTTCATTCGTAAAAGAGTACCTTAAGAATTGGTGGATGGGTGTTTTAGACTAGCTGTCGTCTCTCTAGTCTTGCAATGCTAAATTAGAGACAGCTAGTGCAGATAACCTTCGTGTAGCTTTGCGCAAAATTCAAAACAAACAAGCGATTTCTAGAACTTTTTTATTATTTTTCTTCAGAGTTTACGATGAGGAATTAAAAGTAATTTCAAGGAAGACGAAAAAGAAAAACAAATAATTCAGTTGTCTTCCTTGGAAAAAAAAACACGTATTTCTAGTATAGCTGAAGATCAAACAACATAGCTAACAATTATGCATGGTTGTTTCCCTTCTTACCGGATATTTAACTAGCATGCGGACCAAGCAAACGAAATCAGCTGGACACAGTGATCAAAGCTGAACAGAGTTACTAATCGAATCTCTTTTCTTCTTAATTTGTATTTATGGCAAAGTTACCACAGCTACTTGCCAGCGTTCCTAATTTTGAGCTACTGACCAAAGACAGTGCACCCAGTCAGTTTGTTTGTTTTGGAATTTTGCACAAAGCTACTCGAGGGCTATTTGTGCTAGCCGTCCATAATTGAGCAGTGTAAGACTAGAGGGAAGGCAGCTAGTCATCACCACCCACCGCCAACTATTGGGCTACTCTTTTACCAACGAATAGTGGGATTGACCGTCACATTATACGCCCCACGGCTGTGAGGGCGAGCATTACGAGTCGCACGCCTTACGCGGTTGGCCATGCCAGGCCCGCACCCAGTCAGAAACACTCTACCATTTAAGACTCATGTCAAGGGATTGGCTGGCATTCTTATAATGCATTCAGAATTCATAGTTTAGATAACATTTTATAGTGTAGCACGGACTTGAATCTCACTCGCCAGCTCCGAAATTCGGAGCTCAACCAGAGGGCTAATTTCTGCCCTAAAAGGTAGAAGCAAATATTAGTACAAAAATCTGTGACGTGAGCTTATGCCTAACATAAAAACTACAAGAAAACAAGTTTTTAGTGCCCAAGCGCAACTTACCCGAATCGTTTGTGAAAAGTTTTTTTTATCGTTTTTTTTTTCTTTATAAAAGATGTCTAATTTTTCAAAACACCAGGGGATGTTTCCTGACACTGATCACTCTAACCCTTCTTTTTCTGGGACTGAGAAGCATCATCTTTTATAAAGAGTTTTATGCTAACAAAAAGCTACACGTTTTAAAGATAACTTAATAAACATGAAAAGCTCTATGAATCAAATAGTCGTAAGAACTACCACCCTAGATATACCATACTGAACAGTGACGTACGTTTTTCGTTACTATCTCAACGATTAGGCTTAGCAAGTGTAACGTAACTGTGGTTCCAATTTAGCTTATTGATAAGTTATAAAGCAAACAAAATATATTGTAGTATTATAGAAGTAAGACCTGAAGACTAGTTATCTATCACTTCTTACGTTAAAAATAAATTTAATTGTTTTGATGAGGAGATAAGATAATGATGAAACAAGATTGTATTTAACGTTAGGCTTAACAGTGATTTTAATAAGTTGTTTGTATTTAATGTTGATTATTTATTCCTAGGCTGCAATAGTTAAGAATAAAGAAGGCTTAGGGCGCTCACTGTTTGTAAGGTGCAATAGGTGCAAAATGTAAGTTTTATTTAGGAATTAAGAACTAGCATGCACTTTTAAAGAAGCTACCAGTGAAGTTGTGTAACTTTGTATATAGAATATGCAAGGTGAAGAAGAAATTTGGAGCTATTATAAATAGAGTAGAGACGGCAGATAAAGGCGAGCTGGAGAAAACGGTAACAAGATTTCAGACAGCGGTATGTTTGCGGATTTACAACGCTAAAAACCGAGTTCGATACCCGTGGTGGGAAGTGCACAGATAGCCCATTGTGTAACTCTATGCTTAACTACACACGAATGAACAATTGAAAATGAGCTTAATGTTTTTCATGTGGGTGATACAGTATTTAATGGTGACTGTCAGGAAGTTAGAACGAGAACTGATGAGAAATGGTGGAGTTAATTGTAATGGACATGTTCTACAAAGTAACAGATTTGTGTCTTTAGTTTGTGTAGATAAAGAACTATGGGGGTAAAGGAGAACAAAAGGGGAAGTGAAAAACATGAGAAGGTTATAATTATATGCAACCATACAGCACGTGAATAGAATCGGTCTGTGGGGGATAAATAGAGAGAAAAGAATTAAACTATGCTATTTTTGTGCAAGGTTAGAGAATATAACACAGAGCAAGTTATATAGTAGAGGGTGCTAGCAGTGACGTAGTTCATACAGCGCACCTAGAGACTAACGATGTACGTGAGACGCTGTTGTTTTTTTATTATTAAGCACAAAGCTACACAAAGGGCTATCAGTGCTCTGCCCACAACGGGTATCGAAACCCGGTTCCTAACAGTATCAGTCCGCTGTGAGAGAAGAGCTAATTGTTAAGTACAAAGCGTTTATAAATGCATTTCATAAAAAGAACCAGAACAACTTAATTCTGCCATTTATACTTCCTAGGCCTAATTATAAAGATGTAATTATGAGTAGTTTACTAGGGCCAAACGCCAGGCTGAGATTAATACATAAGAACTTGCATATTAAATTTGTGAGATCAAATCAGTTGGGAAAAAGGTTTTGGAATGAATAATTTTCATTTAAACAGAATATGGGGTGGCTTGTTTGTGAAAACTATTTTCTCAAATATAAAGGTAGGTTTGAACTAGGACTGGAAAATGGTGAGAATCAGAATAATAAAAAAAATTAAGACGTAAATAGAATTATAATGTAGGAACAAAGTGCAGAAATAGGGTTAATGGTAGAATAAACTGTTACTATTGTAATGCTTTAAATATAAGAAATAAAACAGGGACTTTTAGCAGTAGTCAGAGTGAAAGGACTTGGATGTTATGGTAATAACTGGAACACATAGTTAAATTGTAGACAATTCTGATGCCAGAAATATTTTAAAATACAGAATTATAGTAAGGTTATGAATTGGGATAGGTAACAAAAAAATGAGGAGACGTTTTATGCGCTAAGTATGAGTTACATTCTATTTAAGTTGAGGTTATGAAAGCTAATCACAAAGAGGTTAAATCTGTTTGGGTTTCTGTAAGCGTCAATAAGGTGAGAAGACTTTTTGTTGGAATTATTTACAAACCACTATATGAAACTGAGGAAACTGATGAGGAACTCTTGGAATTATTTACAAACCACTATATGAAACTGAGGAAACTGATGAGGAACTCTTGGAATTATTTACAAACCACTATATGAAACTGAGGAAACTGATGAGGAACTCTTGGAATTATTTACAAACCACTATATGAAACTGAGGAAACTGATGGGGAACTCTTGGAATTATTTACAAACCACTATATGAAACTGAGGAAACTGATGAGGAACTCTTGGAATTATTTACAAACCACTATATGAAACTGAGGAAACTGATGAGGAACTCTTGGAATTATTTACAAACCACTATATGAAACTGAGGAAACTGATGAGGAACTCTTGGAATTATTTACAAACCACTATATGAAACTGAGGAAACTGATGAGGAACTCTTGGAATTATTTACAAACCACTATATGAAGCTGATGAGGAACTCTTAGAATTATTTACAAACCACTATATGAAACTGAGGAAACTGATGAGGAACTCTAGAGAGAGATAAAAACAAATCAGCAGTTTATAGTGTCATAATTCTGGGAAGATTTTAATTTCAGACATATAGACTGGGTAAAGGTTAAAGTCAAGTTTTGAGGAAGATGGGTTTTTTTTAGAAAGTGTTGTAGTTGGTTTACCTGGCCAGTAAATCAGGAAATATACTAAAAATAACGTTATTTCAAATTTATTGTTAACTCCTAATTTGTTGATATGGTAGGAACTGGGAAATGTCTGGGAGAAAGCGTTCGTTGCTCAAATATGTTTGATGAAATGCTCCTTAAAAAAGACAAGACAGGTGCAGGTAAGATATTAGATTGGCTCACAAAGAATATGAAGGGCTAAATTTTTAAAACAGCATTATAAATTTAATTCTTTGATCTGACATTTAGAAAATAATAGAGGGTCAAGAGAGATGGTCAAACAGGAAATTAGGAATTCGAAAAACCACATGTAAAAAAGGTTGGCCGAAAATGTGGAAATTACGTCTTTAAATACATTAATAATAATCAGTGTGTTAACATGGAAGTCGGGCCTTTAAAGAATGATGCAGAAAGACTCCATTTGAGGATTACTGAATGGTTGGCTTATTAAAATGCACTTTTTTTCTTCATTTTTTACCAATGAGGATTTAATCAATATTCCTCATCCTGAACAGTTTATAGATGAAAATAAGATTGAACAAGATGACCACATTAATTCTGAATTGGTTCTAAAATTACACAGAAGTCTAAAGAATGATAATAAAGTTCCTGTGACAGAGAATACGTCCTCAAGAAGTTTGAAGAAGATTAAATAGTGGATATCTGAGCCACTTGCTACTATTTTTTGTAAGACTTTGAATTGTGGGCGTCTAATGATTGGAAGTTAGCTCATGATATCCTTCTTTCTAAGTAGAAGGATAAAAATTTCCTCAACAACTACAGGACTTCTGGTCTCAGATCAGTTGTGCGAAAATGTTTTGAAAGTCCGAGTAAAGGGGTTTTCAAAGTCATTTAACAAAAGTTTAAAAGTTTGTCGGATAGTCAATCTGGTTTTATTACGAGAAAATGTGGTCTTACTAACCTTTTAACATTATTGAAAAAATTGCTACTTATGTAGATGAGATCTGATTTTACTAATATTTCAATATTATATAAGAACTTACTACATGTGTAGCTTAAATCTGGTCTTACTAACAGTCCAGCATTATTGAGGTTATTGCTTATTTAGATAAGATCTGGCTTCACTAATCTTTCAATATTATTGAACAAGTTACTGCTTATGTAGATGATATTTGGCCTTACTAATATTTCAACATTATTTAAGAAGCCACTGCTTATGTAGGTGAGTGTGTGATTCTGGATTTGATGTATCTATATTTTCAAAATGCTTTTGGTAAGGGTATGAATTGGTTCATTGGACAAAACCAACTGAATGAAAGAAATCATAGGATTGTTATAAATGGACTTCATTTAAAGTGGATTAGTGCCACAGTGAGTACCTCATGACTCAATGTTAAGACCTTGAATAAACGGCCAATAATGTTCTTAATTTTCTGATGATATATAAAACGATGAATGGTTTCAAAGGCAAACACTCATAAATGAGAAATCCAAAGTGAAAAAAAAAGTTGTATTATCTAAATTTTGAACACTCATGAAAGGAAAATCCAGGTGAAGAAACAATATAAAAAGTCCTATGGTTTGAAAGTTCAACACTAATAAATGAAAAATCCAGATTGAAAAAAAAACAAAAAAAAATGCATGGTTTCAAAATTGAACAATCATAAATGAGAAAACCAGATAAAAAAACATATAAAACGATGTATGGTTTCAAAACTAAACACTGATAAATAAGTAATCGACATCAAAAATACATATAAAACGTTGTATGATTTCAAAATTTAACACTAATAAATGAAAACCAGATGAAAAAAACATAAAAAAAAGTTGCATGGTTTTAAAATTGAACAATCATAAATGAGAAATTCAGATGAAAATAAACATATAAAACGATGTATGGTTCAACAATTAAACACTCATAAATGAGAAATCGACATGAAAAAAAAACATATAAAACGATGTATGGTTTCAAAATTTAAAACTCATTAATGAAAAATCAGATTAAGAAAAAAAGATTTAGAAAGTTGTATTATTTCAATTTTGAACACTCATGAATGAAAAATCAAATAAAAAAAACGATATAAATAGTTGTATGGTTTCAAAGTTGAACACATAAAAAATGAGAAATACAGATGTAAAAAACATATAAAAGTTGTATGGTTTCAAAGTTGAAGAGTCATAAATGAGAAATCCAGATGAAAAAACAATGTAAAAAGTTGTATGGTTTCAAAGTTGAACACTCATAAATGAGAAATCCAGATGAAAAAAACATTTAAAAGTAGTATGGTTTCAAAATATAACACTCATAAATGAAAATCCCAGATTGAAAAAAAATTATAAAAAGTTGCATGGTTTCAAAATTGAACAATCAAAAATGAGAAATCCAGATGAAAAAAAAACATATAAAACAAAGTATGGTTTCAAAATTTAACACTCATGAATGGGAAATCCAGATTGAAAAAAAAAACATATAAAAGTTGTATAGTTTCAAAGTTAAACACTCATAAATGAGAAATCCAGATGAAAAAAAACATATAAAATTTGTATGGTTTCAAAGTTGAACACTTATAAGTGAGAAATCGAGATTAATAAAAAATATAAAAAGTTGAATGATTACAAAGTAGAACACTCATAAGTGAGAAATACAGATGAAAAACATATAAAACGATGTATGGTTTCAAAATTTAACACTCATTAATGAAAAATCCAGATTAAAAAAAAGATTTAGAAAGTTGTATTATCTCAATTTGAACACTCATAAATGAAAATCAAATAAAAAAAACGATATAAATAGTTGTATGGTTTCAAAGTTGAACACATAAAATGAGAAATCCAGATGAAAAAACATATAAAACGTTGTATGGTTTCAAAGTTAAACATTCATAAATAAGTAATCGACATGAAAAAAAAACATAAAAAACGATGTATGGTTTCAAAATTTAATACTCATGAAGGGGAAGTCCAGATGAAAAAAAAAATAGAAAGTTGTATGGTTTCAAAGTTGAAGAGTCATAAATGAGAAATCCAGATGAAAAAACAATATAAAAGTTGTATGGTTTCAAAGTTGCACACTCATGAAGAAAAATCCAAATAAAAAAACGATATAAATAGTTGTACGGTTTCAAAGTTGAACACATAAAAATGAGAAATAGAGATGTAAAAACATATAAAAAGTTGTATGGTTTCAAAGTTGAAGAGTCATAAATGAGAAATCCAGATGAAAAAACAATGTAAAAAGTTGTATGGTTTCAAAGTTGCACACTCATAAATGAAAATCCAGATTGAAGAAAGACATATAAAAAGCTGTATTGTTTCAAAGTTGAACACTCATAAATGAGAAATCAGATGAAAAAAGCATTTATAAAAGTTGTATGGTTTCAAAATTAACACTCATAAATGAAAACCAGATTGAAAAAAAAATATAAAAAGTTGCATAGTTTCAAAATTGAACAATCAAAAATGAGAAATCCAGATGAAAAAAACATATAAAACGATGTATGGTTTCAAAATTAAACACTCATAAATAAGAAATCGATATGAAAAAAAAACATATAAAACGTTGTATGATTTCAAAATTTAACACTAATAAATGAAAAACCCAGATTGAAAAAAAACCCATAAAAAGGTGATGGTTTTAAAATTGAACAATCATAAATGAGAAATCCAGATAAAAATAAACATATAAAACGATGTATGGTTTCAAAATTAAACACTCATAAATTAATAATCGACATGAAAAAACATATAAAACGTGGTATGGTTTCAAAATTTAACTTTTTTAAATGAAAGATCTAGATTGAAAATAAAACAAAAAAAGTTGTATGGTTTCAAAGATGAACATTAATAAATGAGAAATCCAGATGAAAAAACAATATAAAAATCTGTATTGTTCCAAAGTTGAACAATCATAAATGAGAAATCAAGATGAAAAAAAACATATAAAACGATGTATGGTTTCAAAATTAAACACTCATAAATAAGAAATCGATATGAAAAAAAAACATATAAAACGTTGTATGATTTCAAAATTTAACACTCATGAATGAAAAACCCAGATTGAAAAAAAAACATAAAAAGTTGCATGATTTTAAAATTGAACAATCATAAATGAGAAATCCAGATGAAAAAAAAACATATAAAACGATGTATGGTTTCAAAATTAAACACTCATAAATAAGAAATCGAGATGAAAAAAACATATAAAACGTTGTATGGTTTCAAAATTTAACACTAATAAATGAAAAATCCAGATGAAAAAAAACCATAAAAGTTGTATGGTTTTAAAATTGAACAATCATAAATGAGAAATCCAGATGAAAAAAACATATAAAACGATGTATGGTTTAAAATTAAACACTCATAAATGAGAAATCGACATGAAAAAAAACATATAAAACGATGTATGGTTTCAAAATTTAAAACTCATTAATGAAAAATCCAGATTAAGAAAAAAAAGATTTAGAAAGTTGTATTATTTCAATTTTGAACATTCATGAATGAAAAATCAAATAAAAAAACAATATAAATAGTTGTATGGTTTCAAAGTTGAACACATAAAAATGAGAAATACAGATGAAAAAACATATAAAAAAGTTGTATGGTTTCAAAGTTGAACAGTCATAAATGAGAAATCCAGATGAAAAAACAATGTAAAAAGTTGTATGGTTTCAAAGTTGCACACTCATAAATGAAAATCCAGATTGAAGAAAGACATATAAAAAGCTGTATTGTTTCAAAGTTGAACACTCATAAATGAGAAATCCAGATGAAAAAAGCATTTACAAAGTTGTATGGTTTCAAAATATAGCACTCATAAATGAAAAACCCAGATTGAAAAAAAAAGTATAAAAAGTTGCATAGTTTCAAAATTGAACAATCAAAAATGAGAAATCCAGATGAAAAAAACATATAAAACGATGTATGGTTTCAAAATTAAACACTCATAAATATGAAATCGATATGAAAAAAAAACATATAAAACGTTGTATGATTTCAAAATTTAACACTAATAAATGAAAAACCCAGATTGAAAAAAAACCCATAAAAAGGTGATGGTTTTAAAATTGAACAATCATAAATGAGAAATCCAGATAAAAATAAACATATAAAACGATGTATGGTTTCAAAATTAAACACTCATAAATTAATAATCGACATGAAAAAAACATATAAAACGTGGTATGGTTTCAAAATTTAACTTTTTTAAATGAAAGATCTAGATTGAAAATAAAACAAAAAAAGTTGTATGGTTTCAAAGATGAACATTAATAAATGAGAAATCCAGATGAAAAAACAATATAAAAATCTGTATTGTTCCAAAGTTGAACAATCATAAATGAGAAATCAAGATGAAAAAAAACATATAAAACGATGTATGGTTTCAAAATTAAACACTCATAAATAAGAAATCGATATGAAAAAAAAACATATAAAACGTTGTATGATTTCAAAATTTAACACTCATAAATGAAAAACCCAGATTGAAAAAAAAACATAAAAAGTTGCATGATTTTAAAATTGAACAATCATAAATGAAATCCAGATGAAAAAAAACATATAAAACGATGTATGGTTTCAAAATTAAACACTCATAAATAAGAAATCGACATGAAAAAAATACATATAAAACGTTGTATGATTTCAAAATTTAACACTAATAAATGAAAAACCCAGATAGAAAAAAACCCATAAAAAGTTGCATGGTTTTAAAATTGAACAATCATAAATGAGAAATCCAGATGAAAATAAACATATAAAACGATGTATGGTTTAAAAATTAAACACTCATAAATGAGAAATCGACATGAAAAAAAAACATATAAAACGATGTATGGTTTCAAAATTTAAAACTCATTAATGAAAAATCCAGATTAAAAAAAAAAGATTTAGAAAGTTGTATTATCTCAATTTTGAACATTCATGAATGAAAAATCCAAATAAAAAAACGATATAAATAGTTGTACGGTTTCAAAGTTGAACACATAAAAATGAGAAATACAGATGTAAAAACATATAAAAAGTTGTATGGTTTCAAAGTTGAAGAGTCATAAATGAGAAATCCAGATGAAAAAACAATGTAAAAAGTTGTATGGTTTCAAAGTTGCACACTCATAAATGAAAATCCAGATTGAAGAAAGACATATAAAAAGCTGTATTGTTTCAAAGTTGAACACTCATAAATGAGAAATCCAGATGAAAAAAGCATTTACAAAGTTGTATGGTTTCAAAATATAGCACTCATAAATGAAAAACCCAGATTGAAAAAAAAAGTATAAAAAGTTGCATAGTTTCAAAATTGAACAATCAAAAATGAGAAATCCAGATGAAAAAAACATATAAAACGATGTATGGTTTCAAAATTAAACACTCATAAATAAGAAATCGATATGAAAAAAAAACATATAAAACGTTGTATGATTTCAAAATTTAACACTAATAAATGAAAAATCCAGATTGAAAAAAAAACATAAAAAAGGTGATGGTTTTAAAATTGAACAATCATAAATGAGAAATCCAGATAAAAATAAACATATAAAACGATGTATGGTTTGAAAATTAAACACTCATAAATTAATAATCGACATGAAAAAAACATATAAAACGTGGTATGGTTTCAAAATTTAACAATTTTAAATGAAAATCTAGATTGAAAAAAAACAAAAAAAAGTTGTATGGTTTCAAAGATGAACATTAATAAATGAGAAATCCAGATGAAAAAACAATATAAAAATCTGTATTGTTCCAAAGTTGAACAATCATAAATGAGAAATCAAGATGAAAAAAAACATATAAAACGATGTATGGTTTCAAAATTAAACACTCATAAATAAGAAATCGATATGAAAAAAAAACATATAAAACGTTGTATGATTTCAAAATTTAACACTCATAAATGAAAAACCCAGATTGAAAAAAAAACATAAAAAGTTGCATGATTTTAAAATTGAACAATCATAAATGAGAAATCCAGATGAAAAAAAAACATATAAAACGATGTATGGTTTCAAAATTAAACACTCATAAATAAGAAATCGACATGAAAAAAATACATATAAAACGTTGTATGATTTCAAAATTTAACACTAATAAATGAAAAACCCAGATAGAAAAAAACCCATAAAAAGTTGCATGGTTTTAAAATTGAACAATCATAAATGAGAAATCCAGATGAAAATAAACATATAAAACGATGTATGGTTTAAAAATTAAACACTCATAAATGAGAAATCGACATGAAAAAAAAACATATAAAACGATGTATGGTTTCAAAATTTAAAACTCATTAATGAAAAATCCAGATTAAGAAAAAAAGATTTAGAAAGTTGTATTATCTCAATTTTGAACATTCATGAATGAAAAATCCAAATAAAAAAACGATATAAATAGTTGTACGGTTTCAAAGTTGAACACATAAAAATGAGAAATACAGATGTAAAAACATATAAAAAGTTGTATGGTTTCAAAGTTGCACACTCATAAATGAAAAATCCAGATTGAAGAAAGACATTTAAAAAGCTGTGTTGTTTCAAAGTTGAACACTCATAAATGAGAAATCCAGATGAAAAAAGCATTTACAAAGTAGTATGGTTTCAAAATATAGCACTCATAAATGAAAATCCCAGATTGAAAAAAAATTATAAAAAGTTGCATGGTTTCAAAATTGAACAATCAAAAATGAGAAATCCAGATATAAAAAAACATATAAAACGATGATTGGTTTCAAAATTTAACACTCATGAACGGGAAATCCAGATTAAAAAAACATGTAAAAGTTGTATAGATTCAAAGTTAAACACCCATAAATGAGAAACCCAGATTGAAAAAAAACATATAAAAATTTGTATGGTTTCAAAGTTGAACACTTATAAGTGAGAAATCCAGATTAATAAAAAATATAAAAAGTTGAATGATTACAAAGTAGAACACTCATAAGTGAGAAATACAGAAGAAAAACATATAAAACGATGTATGGTTTCAAAATTTAACACTCATTAATGAAAAATCCAGATTAAAAAAAAGATTTAGAAAGTTGTATTATCTCAATTTTGAACACTCATAAATGAAAAATCCAAATAAAAAAACGATATAAATAGTTGTACGGTTTCAAAGTTGAACACATAAAAATGAGAAATACAGATGTAAAAACATATAAAACGTTGTATGGTTTCAAAGTTAAACATTCATAAATAAGTAATCAACATGAAAAAAAACATATAAAACGATGTATGGTTTCAAAATTTAATACTCATGAAGGGTAAATCCAGATGAAAAAACAATATAAAAATTTCTAAGGTTTGAAAGGTGAACACTTAAAAATAAAAAATTCAGATGTAAAAACATATAAAACGTTGTATGGTTTTAAAAGTTAACACTAATAAATGAAAAATTTAGATTGAAAAACGACGAATGAAAAGCTGTATTGTTGTTTTAAACTAGAGCACTTATAAATGAGAAATCCAGATGAATAAAACATATAAAACGATATATGTTTTTAAAATTTAACCCTCATGAATGAGAAATCCAGATTAAAAAATCATATAAAAAGTTGTATGGCTTCAAAGTGGAACACTCACAAATGAGAAATCCAGATTGAAGAAATCATAAAAAGTTGTATGGTTTTAAAATTTAACATGCATGAGTGGGAAATATAGATTAAAAAAAACATAAACAGTTGTGTGATTTCAAACTGAAACACTCATGAAAGAGAAATCCGGATTGAAAAAAAATATAGAAAGATGTCAGGTTTCAAAGTTGAACAGTCATAAATAAGAAATCCAGATGAAAAAGCAGTATAAAAAGTTGTATGGTTTGAAAGTTGAACACTCATAAATGAAAAATCCAGATTAAGAAAAGAGAAAAATTGTATGGTTTCAAATTGAAACACTCATAAATGAGAAATCCAAATTAAAAAAAACATATATGAAGTTGTATTGTTTCAAAGTTGAACACTTATAAGTGAGAAATCCAGATTAATAAAAAATATAAAAAGTTGAATGATTACAAAGTAGAACACTCATAAGTGAGAAATACAGATGAAAAACATATAAAACGTTGTATGGAATCAAAATTCAACACTCATAATTGAAAAATCCAGATTAAGAAAAACATTTAAAAAGATGTATTGTTTTAAAATAGAACACTCATGAATGGGAAACTTAGATTTAAAAAAAAACATAAAAAGTTGTATGGTTTCCAATTAAAAGACTCATAAATAAGAATCCAGATTGAAAAAAATATAAAAAGATGTAATGTTTGAAAGTTGAACACTCATAAACGAAAACTTCAGACTAAAGAAAGACATATAGAATGCGGTATTGTTTCAAAGTTGAACACTTATAAATGAGAAATCCAGATTAAAAAAAAATATAAAAAGATGTCAGGTTTCAAAGTTGAACAGTCATAAATAAGAAATCAAGATGAGAAATAACATTTAAAACGATGTATGGCTTCAAAAGTTAACAATCATGAATGGGAAATCGAGATTAAAAAAACATATAAAAAGTTGTGTGGTTTCAAAGTTGAACACTTATAAGTGAGAAATCCCGATTGAAAAAAAAACATAAAACGATGTATGGTTTGAAAATATAACTCTCATAAATGAAAAATCTGGATT
This sequence comes from Tachypleus tridentatus, assembly GCF_004210375.1. Lineage (NCBI taxonomy): Eukaryota > Metazoa > Arthropoda > Merostomata > Xiphosura > Limulidae > Tachypleus > Tachypleus tridentatus. The sequence goes on from NC_134827.1 coordinate 116,088,918, forward strand.
GAAAAAAACGTATAAAAAGCTGTTTCCTTTAAAATAGAGCACTCATCAATGAGAAATCCCGATGAAAAAAGCATATAAAAAGTAATAAGATTTCAAATTTGAATATTCATAAATGAGAAATCCAGATGAAAAAAAAACATATAAAACGATGCATGTTTTCAAAACTTAACCCTCATGAATGGAAATCGAGATTGAAAAAAAGACATAAAAAGTTGTAAGGTTTCAAAATTGAACATTTTAAAATGAAAAATCCAAATGAATGAAGCATATAAAAACGATCTATGGTTTCAAAATTTAACACTCATAAATGGGAAATCCAGATGAAATAATCATATCAAACAATGTATGGTTTCAAAAGTTAACACTCATGAATGGGAAGTCCAGATTAAAATAAACATAAAAAGTTGTATGGATTCAAAATAGAACACTTATAAATGAGAATTCGAGATTCAAAAAAAAACATACATAAAGTTGTGAGGTTTCCAAGTTGAACACTCATAAATGAGAAATCCAGATTGAAAAAAAGACATATAAAAATTTCTAAAGTTTCAAACTTTAGCACTCATAAATGAAAAATCCCTACTGAAAAAATACATATAAAAAGCTGTATTGTTTCAAATTTGAACATTAATAAATGAGAAATCAAGATGAAAAAACATATAAAACGTGGTTTGGTTGCGAAATTTAACACTCATGAATAAGAAATCCATAAAAAAAAACATAAAAAGTTTTATGGTTTCAAATTTGAACACTTATAAATGAGAAATGCAAATTGATAGAAAAACATATAAAACGATGTATGGTTTCAAATTGAAACACTCATAAATGAGAAATCGATATTGAAAAAAATATAAAAAGGTGTAATGTTTCAAAGTTGAACAATCATAAATAAGAAATTCAGATGAAAAAGCAATATAAAAAGGTTATGGTTTGAAAGTTGAACACTCATAAATGAAAAATCTGGGTTGAAAAAAGACGTATGAAAAGCTTTTTGTTTCAAAGTAGAGCACTCATAAATGAGAAATCCCGATGAAAATGCATATAAAAAGTAATAGGATTTCTAATTTGAACAGTTATAAATGAGAAATTTAAATAAATAAAACACATAAAACGATGTATATTTTCAAAATTTAACCCTCATGAATGGGAATTCGAGATTAAAAAATCATATAAAAAGTTGTATAGTTTCAAATTTGAACACTCATAAATGAGAAATCAAGATTGAAAAAAAGACATAAAAAGTTGTAAGGTTTCAAAATGTAACACTCATAAATGATAAATCTAGATTGATAAAAATCATAAAAAGTTGTATGGTTTCAAAATTTAATATGCATGAGTTGGAAATCTTGGTTAAAATACATGTAAAAAGTTGTATTGTTTCAAATTAGAACACTCATGAATGAGAAATTCAGATCATAAAACTATGTAAAAAGTTGTACGGTTTCAAAGTTGAACACTCATAAATCAAAAAAAATATAGACTGAAGAATAACATTTAAAAAGTAGAACACTCATAAATAAGAAATTTAGATGTAAAAAGCATATAAAAAGTTATAAGTTTCAAATTTGAACACTCATAAATGAGAAATCCAAATGAAAAAAATCATATCAAAATTTGTAAGGTTTTAAAGTTGAACACTTATAATTGAACAATCCAGATTAAAAAAAACATATAAAACGTTGTATGGTTTCAAAATTTAACACTCATGAATCTAAAATCCAGATTAAAAAACATAAAAAGTTGTATGGTTTCAAAGTTTAAAAAACATAAATGAGAAGTCGAGGTGAAAATAACTTATAAAACGATGAGTGGTTTCAAAATTAAACACTCATAAATGAGAAATCCAAAGAGAGAGAAAAACATAAAAAGTTGTATTATGTCAATTTTGAACACTCATGAAAGGAAAATCCAGGTGAAGAAACAATATAAAAAGTTGTATGGTTTAAAAGTTCAACACTAATAAATGAAAAATCCAGATTGAAGAAAAACATAAAAAGTTGCATGGTTTCAAAATTGAACAATCATAAATGAGAAAACCAGATAAAAACACATATTAAACGATAAATCATTTCAAAATTTAACACTCATGAAGGGTAAATCCAGATGAAAAAACAATATAAAAATTTGTATAGTTTCAAAGTTAAACACTCATAAATAAGAAATCCAGATGAAAAGACAATATAAAAATTTGTAAGGTTTCAAAGATGAACACTTAAAAAAAAAATTCAGATGTAAAAACACATAAAACGTTGTATGGTTACAAAATTTAACACTAATAAATGAAAAACCCAGATTGAAAAAAAAAATATAAAAAGTTGCATGGTTTCAAAATTGAACAATCAAAAATGAGAAATCCAGAAGAAAAAAACATACAAAACGATGATTGGTTTCAAAATTTAACACTCATGAACGGGAAATACAGATTAAAAAAACATGTAAAAGTTGTATAGATTCAAAGTTAAACAACCATAAATGAGAAATCCAGATTGAAAAAAAAAAACATATAAAAATTTCTAAACTTTCAAAGTTTAACACCCATAAATAAAAAATTCCTACTAAAGAAATACATATAAAAAGCTGTATTGTTTCAAATTTGAACACTTATAAATGAGAAATCCAGAAGAAAAAAAAAACATATAAAAGGATGTATGGTTTCGAAGTTTAACACTCATGAATAATAAATCCATAAAAAAAAACATGAAACGTTTTATGGTTTGAAAGCTGAACATTTATAAGTGAGAAATCCAAATAAAAAAAAAAACATATAAAACGATGTATGGTTTCAAAATTTAACACTCATGAATGGGAAATCGAGATGAAAAGACAATATAAAAAGTTGTATGGTTTCAAAGTTGAACACACATCAAACAGAAATCCAGATAAAAAGACAATATAAAAAGTTGTATGGTTTCAAAGTTGAACACTCATATATGAGAAATCCAGATGAGAAAAGCATTTACAAAGTTGTATGGTTTCAAAACATAGCACTGCTAAATCAAAAATCCAAATTAAAAAAAGACGTAAGAAAAGATGTATTATTTATAAGTAGAACACTCATAAATGACAAATCCAGATGAAAGAAAAATATAAAACAATGTATAGTTTCAAAATTTAACACACATGAATGGGAAACCCAGGTTAAAAAAAGACATATAAAAAGCTGTATTGTTCCAAAGTTGAACACTCATATTTGAGAAATGCAAATTGGTAAAAAAACATATAAAACGATATATGGTTTCAAAATTTAACACTCATGAATGGGTAATCCAGATGAAAAACAATATAAAAAGTTGTATGGTTTCAAAGTTGAACACTGGTAAATAAGAATCTAGATTGAAAAAAAAAACATATAAAGTTGTAAGGTTAAAAGTTGAACACTTATCAGTGAGAAATCCAAATGAAAAAACATATAAAAAGTTGTATTGTTTCAAAGTTGAAAAAACATAAATGAGAAATCGAGGTGAAAATAACTTATAAAACGATGAATGGTTTCAAAGGCAAACACTCATAAATGAGAAATCGAAAGTGAAAAAAAAAGTTGTATTACCTAAATTTTGAACACTCATGAAAGGAAAATCCAGGTGAAGAAATAATATAAAACGTGGTTTGGTTGCGAAATTTAACACACATGAAAAAGAAATCCATAAAAAAAAAACATAAAAAGTTTTATGGTTTCAAATTTGAACACTTATAAATGAGAAATGCAAATTGATAGAAAAACATATAAAACGATGTATGATTTCGAAATTTAACACTCATGAATGGGAAATCCAGATTAAAAAACATGTAAAAAGGTGCATTGTTTCAAAGTAGAACACTCATAAATGAGAAATCCAGATGAAAAAACATATAAAACTTTGTAAGGTATCAAAGATGAACACTCATAAATGAGAACTCAAGACGAAAGAAATCATATAAAAAGTTGTATCGTTTGAAAGTTGAACACTCATAAATGAAAAATCCAGATGAAATAACAATATAAAAAGTTGTGTGGTTTCAAACTGGAACACTCATAAATGAGAAATCCAGATGACAGCGAAACATAAAACGATGTATAGTTTCAAAATTTAACAATCATGAATGAGAAATCCAGATAAAAAAAACATATGAAAATCTTTATTGTTTCAACAAAGGAACACTCATAAATGAGAAATCCAGGTGAAAAAAGAATATAAAACGATGATTGGTATCAAAATTTAACACCCATAAATGAGAAACCGAGATTGAAAAAAAGACATATAAAAATTTCTAAAGTTTCAAACTTTAGCACTCATAAATGAAAAATTCCTACTGAAAAAATACATATAAAAAGCTGTATTGTTTCAAATTTGAACATTAATAAATGAGAAATCAAGATGAAAAAACATATAAAACGTGGTTTGGTTGCGAAATTTAACACTCATGAATAAGAAATCCATAAAAAAAAACATAAAAAGTTTTATGGTTTCAAATTTGAACACTTATAAATGAGAAATGCAAATTGATAGAAAAACATATAAAACGATGTATGGTTTCAAATTGAAACACTCATAAATGAGAAATCGATATTGAAAAAAATATAAAAAGGTGTAATGTTTCAAAGTTGAACAATCATAAATAAGAAATTCAGATGAAAAAGCAATATAAAAAGGTTATGGTTTGAAAGTTGAACACTCATAAATGAAAAATCTGGGTTGAAAAAAGACGTATGAAAAGCTTTTTGTTTCAAAGTAGAGCACTCATAAATGAGAAATCCCGATGAAAATGCATATAAAAAGTAATAGGATTTCTAATTTGAACAGTTATAAATGAGAAATTTAAATAAAAAAACACATAAAACGATGTATATTTTCAAAATTTAACCCTCATGAATGGGAATTCGAGATTAAAAAATCATATAAAAAGTTGTATAGTTTCAAATTTGAACACTCATAAATGAGAAATCAAGATTGAAAAAAAGACATAAAAAGTTGTAAGGTTTCAAAATGTAACACTCATAAATGATAAATCTAGATTGAAAAAAACATCATAAAAAGTTGTATGGTTTCAAAATTTAACATGCATGAGTTGGAAATCTTGGTTAAAATACATGTAAAAAAGTTGTATTGTTTCAAATTAGAACACTCATGAATGAGAAATTCAGATCATAAAACTATGTAAAAGTTGTATGGTTTCAAAGTTGAACACTCATAAATGAAAAATATAGACTGAAGAATAACATTTAAAAAGTAGAACACTCATAAATAAGAAATTTAGATGTAAAAAGCATATAAAAAGTTATAAGTTTCAAATTTGAACACTCATAAATGAGAAATCCAAATGAAAAAAATCATATCAAAATTTGTAAGGTTTTAAAGTTGAACACTTATAATTGAACAATCCAGATTAAAAAAAACATATAAAACGTTGTATGGTTTCAAAATTTAACACTCATGAATCTAAAATCCAGATTAAAAAAACATATAAAAGTTGTATGGTTTCAAAGTTTAAAAAACATAAATGAGAAGTCGAGGTGAAAATAACTTATAAAACGATGAGTGGTTTCAAAATTAAACACTCATAAATGAGAAATCAAAGAGAGAAAAAACATAAAAAAGTTGTATTATTTCAATTTTGAACACTCATGAAAGGAAAATCCAGATGAAGAAACAATATAAAAGTTGTATGGTTTAAAGTTCAACACTAATAAATGAAAAATCCAGATTGAAGAAAAAATATAAAAGTTGCATGGTTTCAAAATTGAACAATCATAAATGAGAAAACCAGATAAAACACATATTAAACGATAAATCATTTCAAAATTTAACACTCATGAAGGGTAAATCCAGATGAAAAAACAATATAAAAATTTGTATAGTTTCAAAGTTAAACACTCATAAATAAGAAATCCAGATGAAAAAACAATATAAAAAATTTGTAAGGTTTCAAAGATGAACACTTAAAAAAAAAAAATTCAGATGTAAAAAACACATAAAACGTTGTATGGTTACAAAATTTAACACTAATAAATGAAAAACCCAGATTGAAAAAAAAATATAAAAAGTTGCATGGTTTCAAAATTGAACAATCAAAAATGAGAAATCCAGAAGAAAAAAACATACAAAACGATGATTGGTTTCAAAATTTAACACTCATGAACGGGAAATACAGATTAAAAAAAACATGTAAAAGTTGTATAGATTCAAAGTTAAACAACCATAAATGAGAAATCCAGATTGAAAAAAAAACATATAAAAATTTCTAAACTTTCAAAGTTTAACACCCATAAATAAAAAATCCCTACTAAAGAAATACATATAAAAAGCTGTATTGTTTCAAATTTGAACACTTATAAATGAGAAATCCAGAAGAAAAAAAACATATAAAAGGATGTATGGTTTCGAAGTTTAACACTCATGAATAATAAATCCATAAAAAAAAACATGAAACGTTTTATGGTTTGAAAGCTGAACATTTATAAGTGAGAAATCCAAATAAAAAAAAACATATAAAACGATGTATGGTTTCAAAATTTAACACTCATGTATGGGAAATCGAGATGAAAAGACAATATAAAAAGTTGTATGGTTTCAAAGTTGAACACACATCAAACAGAAATCCAGATAAAAAGACAATATAAAAAGTTGTATGGTTTCAAAGTTGAACACTCATATATGAGAAATCCAGATGAGAAAAGCATTTACAAAGTTGTATGGTTTCAAAACATAGCACTGCTAAATCAAAAATCCAAATTAAAAAAAGACGTAAGAAAAGATGTATTATTTATAAGTAGAACACTCATAAATGACAAATCCAGATGAAAGAAAAATATAAAACAATGTATAGTTTCAAAATTTAACACACATGAATGGGAAACCCAGGTTAAAAAAAGACATATAAAAAGCTGTATTGTTCCAAAGTTGAACACTCATATTTGAGAAATGCAAATTGGTAAAAAAACATATAAAACGATATATGGTTTCAAAATTTAACACTCATGAATGGGTAATCCAGATGAAAAACAATATAAAAAGTTGTATGGTTTCAAAGTTGAACACTGGTAAATAAGAATCTAGATTGAAAAAAAAAAAAAAAATATATAAAGTTGTATGGGTTAAAGTTGAACACTTATAAATGAAAAATCCAAATGAAAAACATATAAAAGTTGTATTGTTTCAAAGTTGAAAAAACATAAATGAGAAATCGAGATGAAAAAAACATATAAAACGATGAATGGTTTCAAAGGCAAACACTCATAAATGAGAAATCGAAAGTGAAAAAAAAAGTTGTATTACCTAAATTTTGAACACTCATGAAAGGAAAATCCAGGTGAAGAAACAATATAAAACGTGGTTTGGTTGCGAAATTTAACACACATGAATAAGAAATCCATAAAAAAAAAACATAAAAAGTTTTATGGTTTCAAATTTGAACACTTATAAATGAGAAATGCAAATTGATAGAAAAACATATAAAACGATGTATGATTTCAAAATTTAACACTCATGAATAGGAAATGCAGATTAAAAAAACATGTAAAAGGTGCATTGTTTCAAAGTAGAACACTGATAAATGAGAAATCCAGATGAAAAAACATATAAAACGTTGTAAGGTTTCAAAGATGAACACTCATAAATGAGAACTCCAGACGAAAGAAATCATATAAAAAGTTGTATGGTTTCAAAGTTGAACACTCATAAATGAAAAATCCAGATGAAATAACAATATAAAAAGTTGTGTGGTTTCAAAGTGGAACACTCATAAATGAGAAATCCAGATGACAGCGAAACATAAAACGATGTATAGTTTCAAAATTTAACAATCATGAATGAGAAATCCAGATAAAAAAAACATATAAAATCTTTATTGTTTCAAAAAGGAACACTCATAAATGAGAAATCCAGGTGAAAAAAGAATATAAAACGATGATTGGTATCAAAATTTAACACCCATAAATGAGAAACCGAGATTGAAAAAAAGACATATAAAAATTTCTAAAGTTTCAAACTTTAACACTCATAAATGAAAAATCCCTACTGAAAAAATACATATAAAAAGCTGTATTGTTTCAAATTTGAACATTAATAAATGAGAAATCAAGATGAAAAAAACATATAAAACGTGGTTTGGTTTCAAATTTAACACTCATGAATAAGAAATCCATAAAAAAAAAAACATAAAAGTTTTATGGTTTCAAATTTGAACACTTATAAATGAGAAATCAAATTGATAAAAAACATATAAAACGATGTATTGTTTCAAATTTGAACAC
>NC_134827.1:116097647-116146289 GCF_004210375.1 Tachypleus tridentatus
GAGTGTTCAATTTTAAAACCATACAACTTTTATGTTTTTTTTATCTGGTTTTTCATTTATTAGTGTTAAATTTTGAAATCATACAACGTTTTATATGTATTTTTTTCATGTCGATTTCTTATTTATGAGTGTTTAATTTTGAAACCATACATCGTTTTATATGTTTTTTTTTCATCTGGATTTCTCATTTATGATTGTTCAATTTTAAAATCATGCAACTTTTTTATGTTTTTTTTTTCAATCTGGTTTTTCATTTATGAGTGTTAAATTTTGAAACCATACAACGTTTTATATGTTTTTTTTCATCTCGATTTCTTATTTATGAGTGTTTAATTTTGAAACCATACATCGTTTTATATGTTTTTTTTCATCTTGATTTCTCATTTATGATTGTTCAACTTTGGAACAATACAGATTTTTATATTGTTTTTTCATCTGGATTTCTCATTTATTAGTGTTCAACTTTGAAACCATACAACTTTTTTTGTTTTTTTTCAATCTGGATTTTCATTTAAAAGTGTTAAATTTTGAAACCATACAACGTTTTATATGTTTTTTTTTCATCTCGATTTTCATTTATGAGTGTTTAATTTTGAAACCATACATCGTTTTATATGTTTATTTTTATCTGGATTTCTCATTTATGATTGTTCAATTTTAAAACCATCACCTTTTTATGGGTTTTTTTTCAATCTGGGTTTTTCATTTATTAGTGTTAAATTTTGAAATCATACAACGTTTTATATGTTTTTTTTTCATATCGATTTCTTATTTATGAGTGTTTAATTTTGAAACCATACATCGTTTTATATGTTTTTTTCATCTGATTTCTCATTTATGAGTGTTCAATTTTGAAACCATACAACTTTTTATATTTTTTTTTTCAATCTGGATTTTTCATTTATGAGTGTTAATTTTGAAACCATACAACTTTGTAAATGCTTTTTTCATCTGGATTTCTCATTTATGAGTGTTCAACTTTGAAACAATACAGCTTTTTATATGTCTTTCTTCAATCTGGATTTTCATTTATGAGTGTGCAACTTTGAAACCATACAACTTTTTACATTGTTTTTTCATCTGGATTTCTCATTTATGACTCTTCAACTTTGAAACCATACAACTTTTTATATGTTTTTTCATCTGTATTTCTCATTTTTATGTGTTCAACTTTGAAACCATACAACTTTTATATATGTTTTTTTATTTGATTTTTCATTCATGAGTGTTCAAATTTGAAATAATACAACTTTTATATCTTTTTTTTTTAATCTGGATTTTTCATTTATGAGTTTTAAATTTTGAAACCATACATCGTTTTATATGTTTTTTTTCATGTCGATTTCTCATTTATGAGTGTTTAATTTTGAAACCATACATCGTTTTATATGTTTTTTTCATCTGGATTTCTCATTTATGAGTGTTCAATTTTAAACCATACAACTTTTATGTTTTTTTTCTATCTGGATTTTTCATTTATGAGTGTTAAATTTTGAAACCATACAACGTTTTATATGTTTTTTTTTTTCATGTCGATTTCTTATTTATGAGTGTTTAATTTTGAAACCATACATCGTTTTATATGTTTTTTTTTCATCTGATTTCTCATTTATGAGTGTTCAATTTTGAAACCATACAACTTTTTATGTTTTTTTTTTCAATCTGGATTTTTCATTTATGAGTGTTAAATTTTGAAACCATACAACGTTTTATATGTTTTTTTTTTCATCTCGATTTCTTATTTATGAGTGTTTAATTTTGAAACCATACATCGTTTTATATGTTTTTTTTTCATCTTGATTTCTCATTTATGAGTGTTCAACTTTGAAACAATACAGTTTTATATTGTTTTTTCATCTGATTTCTCATTTATGAGTGTTCAACTTTGAAACCATACAACTTTTTTTTTGTTTTTTTTTCAATCTAGATTTTCATTTATGAGTGTTAAATTTTGAAACCATACAACGTTTTATATGTTTTTTTCATCTCGATTTTCATTTATGAGTGTTTAATTTTGAAACCATACATCGTTTTATATGTTTTTTTTATCTGATTTCTCATTTATGAGTGTTCAATTTTGAAACCATCAACTTTTTTATGTTTTTTTTTCAATCTGGATTTTTCATTTATGAGTGTTAAATTTTGAAACCATACAACGTTTTATATGTTTTTTTTTCATCTCGATTTCTATTTATGAGTGTTTAATTTTGAAACCATACATCGTTTTATATGTTTTTTCATCTGATTTCTCATTTATGAGTGTTCAATTTTGAAACCATACAACTTTTATATTTTTTTTTCAATCTGGATTTTCATTTATGAGTGTTATATTTTGAAACCATACAACTTTTATATGTTTTTTTTCATCTGGATTTCTCATTTATGAGTGTTCAACTTTGAAACAATACAACTTTTATATGTTTTTTTTCAATCTGGATTTTCATTTATGAGTGTTCAACTTTGAAACCATACAACTTTTTTATATTGTTTTTTCATCTGGATTTCTCATTTATGAGTGTTCAACTTTGAAACCATACAACTTTTTATATGTTTTTCATCTGGATTTCTCATTTATGTGTTCAACTTTGAAACCATACAACTTTTATATGTTTTTTTTATTTGGATTTTTCATTCATGAGTGTTCAAATTTGAAATAATACAACTTTTATATCTTTTTTTTTTTAATCTGGATTTTTCATTAATGAGTTTTAAATTTTGAAACCATACATCGTTTTATATGTTTTTTTTTTTCATCTCGATTTCTCATTTATGAGTGTTTAATTTTAAACCATACATCGTTTTATATGTTTTTTTCATCTGGATTTCTCATTTATGAGTGTTCAATTTTGAAACCATACAACTTTTATATGTTTTTTTTCATCTGGATTTTTCATTTATGAGTGTTAAATTTTGAAACCATACAACGTTTTATATGTTTTTTTTTTCATCTCGATTTCTTATTTATGAGTGTTTAATTTTGAAACCATACATCGTTTTATATGTTTTTTTTTTCATCTGATTTCTCATTTATGAGTGTTCAATTTTAAAACCATACAACTTTTATGTTTTTTTTTTTCAATCTGGATTTTTCATTCATGAGTGTTAAATTTTGAAACCATACAACGTTTTATATGTTTTTTTTCATATCGATTTCTTATTTATGAGTGTTTAATTTTGAAACCATACATCGTTTTATATGTTTTTTTCATCTTGATTTCTCATTTATGAGTGTTCAACTTTGAAACAATACAATTTTTTATATTGTTTTTTTTCATCTGGATTTCTCATTTATTAGTGTTCAACTTTGAAACCATACAACTTTTTTTTTTTTTTTTTTTCAACTTTGAATCTGGATTTTCATTTATGAGTGTTAAATTTTGAAACCATACAACGTTTTATATGTTTTTTTTCATCTCGATTTTCATTTATGAGTGTTTAATTTTGAAACCATACATCGTTTTATATGTTTTTTTTATCTGATTTCTCATTTATGAGTGTTCAATTTTGAAACCATACAACTTTTTTATGTTGTTTTTTTCAATCTGGTTTTTCATTTATGAGTGTTAAATTTTGAAACCATACAACGTTTTATATGTTTTTTTTTCATATCGATTTCTTATTTATGAGTGTTTAATTTTGAAACCATACATCGTTTTATATGTTTTTTTTTCATCTGGATTTCTCATTTATGATTGTTCAATTTTGAAACCATACAACTTTTTTATATTTTTTTTTTTTCAATCTGGATTTTTCATTTATGAGTGTTATATTTTGAAACCATACAACTTTTATATGTTTTTTTCATCTGGATTTCTCATTTATGAGTGTTCAACTTTGAAACAATACAGCTTTTATATGTTTTTCTTCAATCTGGATTTTCATTTATGAGTGTTCAACTTTGAAACCATACAACTTTTATATTGTTTTTTCATCTGATTTCTCATTTATGAGTGTTCAACTTTGAAACCATACAACTTTTTATATGTTTTTCATCTCTATTTCTCATTTTATGTGTTCAACTTTGAAACCATACAACTTTTATATGTTTTTTATTTCTGGATTTTTCTTCATGAGTGTGCAACTTTGAAACCATACAACTTTTATATTGTTTTTTCATCTGGATTTCTCATTTATGACTCTTCAACTTTGAAACCATACAACTTTCTATTTTTTTTTTCATCTGGATTTCCCATTCATGAGTGTTAAATTTTGAAACCATACATCGTTTTTTATGTTTTTTTTCATCTCGATTTCTTATTTATGAGTGTTTAACTTTGAAACCATACAACGTTTTATATGTTTTTTCATCTGGATTTCTCATTTTTTATGTGTTCAACTTTGAAACCATACAACTTTTATATGTTTTTTATTTGGATTTTTCATTTATGAGTGTTCAAATTGAAATAATACAACTTTTAAATCTTTTTTTTAATCTGGATTTTTCATTTATGAGTGTTAAATTTTGAAACCATACATCGTTTTATATGTTTTTTTCATCTGTATTTCTCATTTATGAGTGTTCTAACTTTGAAACCATACAACTTTTATATTTTTTTTAATCTGATTTCTCATTTATGAGTGTTCAACTTTGAAACCATACAAATTTTTATATGTTTTTTTTTCATCTGGATTTCTCATTTATGAGTGTTTAACTTTGAAACCATACAACTTTTATATGTTTTTTTTAATCTGGATTTCCCATTCATGAGTGTTAAATTTTGAAACCATACATTGTTTTATATGTTTTTTTTTTTTCATCTGGATTTCTCATTTATGAGTGTTCAATTTTGAAACCATACAACTTTTATAATTTTTTTTTCAATCTGGATTTTCATTTATGAGTGTTAATTTTTGAAACCATACAACTTTTATATGTTTTTTTCATCTGGATTTCTCATTTATGAGTGTTCAACTTTGAAACCATACAACTTTTTATATTGTTTTTTCATCTGATTTCTCATTTATGAGTGTTCAACTTTGAAACCATACAACTTTTATATGTTTTTTTTACATCTGTATTTCTCATTTTATGTGTTCAACTTTGAAACCATACAACTTTTATATGTTTTTTTTATTTGGATTTTTCATTCATGAGTGTTCAAATTTGAAATAATACAACTTTTATATCTTTTTTTTTAATCTGGATTTTTCATTTATGAGTTTTAAATTTTGAAACCATACATCGTTTTATATGTTTTTTTTTTCATGTCGATTTCTCATTTATGAGTGTTTAATTTTGAAACCATACATCGTTTTATATGTTTTTTTCATCTGATTTCTCATTTATGATTGTTCAATTTTGAAACCATACAACTTTTTATGTTTTTTTTTTCATCTGGTTTTTCATTTATGAGTGTTAAATTTTGAAACCATACAACGTTTTATATGTTTTTTTCATGTCGATTACTTATTTATGAGTGTTTAATTTTGAAACCATACATCGTTTTATATGTTTTTTTTTATCTGGTTTTCTCATTTATGATTGTTCAATTTTGAAACCATACATTTTTTTATGTTTTTTTTCAATCTGGATTTTCATTTATTAGTGTTGAACTTTGAAACCATACAACTTTTATATTGTTTCTTCATCTGGATTTTCCTTTCATGAGTGTTCAAAATTTAGATAATACAACTTTTTTTTTTTTTTACACTTTGGATTTCTCATTTATGAGTGTTTAACTTTGAAACCATTCATCGTTTTATATGTTATTTTCATCTCGATTTCTCATTTATGTTTTTCAACTTTGAAACAATACAACTTTTTTATATGTTTTTTTCATTTGATTTCTCATTTATAAGTGTTCAACTTTAACCTTACAACTTTATATGTTTTTTTTTCAATCTAGATTCTTATTTACCAGTGTTCAACTTTGAAACCATACAACTTTTTATATTGTTATTTCATTTGGATTTTTCATTTATAAGTGTTTAACTTTAATACCATACAACTTTTTATATGATTTCTTTCGTCTGGAGTTTCATTTATGAGTGTTTAACTTTGAAACCATAAAACTTTTTATGTTTTTTTTATGGATTTCTTATTCATGAGTGTTAAACTTCGAAACCATACATCGTTTTATATGTTTTTTTTCATTTGCATTTCTCATTTATAAGTGTTCAAATTTGAAACAATACAGCTTTTTATATGTATTTCTTCAATCTGGATTTTTCATTTATGAATGTTATATTTTGAAACCATACAACTTTTTATATGTTTTTTTTTCAATCTGGATTTCTCATTTATGGGTGTTTAACTTTGAATCTATACAACTTTTACATGTTTTTTTAATCTGGATTTCCAGTTCATGAGTGTTTAATTTTGAAACCATACTTTGTTTTATATGTTTTTTTTTCATCTGGATTTCTCATTTATTAGTGTTGAACTTTGAAACCATACAACTTTTTATATTGTTTTTTTATTTGGATTTCTTATTTATGATTATTCAAATTTGAAACCATACAACTTTTTATATTGTTTTTTCATCTGGATTACCCATTCATGAGTGTTAAATTTTGAAACCATATATCGTTTTATATGTTTTTTTACCAATTTGCATTTCTCAAATATGAGTGTTCAACTTTGGAACAATACAGCTTTTTATATGTCTTTTTTTAACCTGGGTTTCCCATTCATGTGTGTTAAATTTTGAAACCATACATTGTTTTATATTTTTCTTTCATCTGGATTTGTCATTTATGAGTGTTCTACTTATAAATAATACATCTTTTCTTACGTCTTTTTTTAATTTGGATTTTTGATTTAGCAGTGCTATATTTTGAAACCATACAACTTTGTAAATGCTTTTCTCATCTGGATTTCTCATATATGAGTGTTCAACTTTGAAACCATACAACTTTTTATATTGTCTTTTTATCTGGATTTCTGTTTGATGTGTGTTCAACTTTGAAACCATACAACTTTTTATATTGTCTTTTCATCTCGATTTCCCATTCATGAGTGTTAAATTTTGAAACCATACATCGTTTTATATGTTTTTTTTATTTGGATTTCTCACTTATAAATGTTCAACTTTCAAACCATAAAACGTTTTATGTTTTTTTTTTATGGATTTATTATTCATGAGTGTTAAACTTCGAAACCATACATCCTTTTATATGTTTTTTTTTTCTTCTGGATTTCTCATTTATAAGTGTTCAAATTTGAAACAATACAGCTTTTTATATGTATTTCTTTAGTAGGGATTTTTTATTTATGAGTGTTAAACTTTGAAAGTTTAGAAATTTTTATATGTTTTTTTTTCAATCTGGATTTCTCATTTATGGTTGTTTAACTTTGAATCTATACAACTTTTACATGTTTTTTTAATCTGTATTTCCCGTTCATGAGTGTTAAATTTTGAAACCAATCATCGTTTTGTATGTTTTTTTCTTCTGGATTTCTCATTTTTGATTGTTCAATTTTGAAACCATGCAACTTTTTATTTTTTTTTTTCAATCTGGGTTTTTCATTTATTAGTGTTAAATTTTGTAACCATACAACGTTTTATGTGTTTTTACATCTGAATTTTTTTTTTAAGTGTTCATCTTTGAAACCTTACAAATTTTTATATTGTCTTTTCATCTGGATTTCTTATTTATGAGTGTTTAACTTTGAAACTATACAAATTTTTATATTGTTTTTTCATCTGGATTTACCCTTCATGAGTGTTAAATTTTGAAATGATTTATCGTTTAATATGTTTTTTTATCTGGTTTTCTCATTTATGATTGTTCAATTTTGAAACCATGCAACTTTTTATGTTTTTCTTCAATCTGGGATTTTTCATTTATTAGTGTTGAACTTTCAAACCATAGGACTTTTTATATTGTTTCTTCACCTGGATTTTCCTTTCATGAGTGTTCAAAATTGACATAATACAACTTTTTATGTTTTTCTCTCTCTTTGGATTTCTCATTTATGAGTGTTTAATTTTGAAACCACTCATCGTTTTATAAGTTATTTTCACCTCGACTTCTCATTTATGTTTTTTAAACTTTGAAACCATACAACTTTTTATGTTTTTTAATCTGGATTTTAGATTCATGAGTGTTAAATTTTGAAACCATACAACGTTTTATATGTTTTTTTTAATCTGGATTGTTCAATTATAAGTGTTCAACTTTAAAACCTTACAAATTTTGATATGATTTTTTTCATTTGGATTTCTCATTTATGAGTGTTCAAATTTGAAACTTATAACTTTTTATATGCTTTTTACATCTAAATTTCTTATTTATGAGTGTTCTACTTTTTAAATGTTATTCTTCAGTCTATATTTTTGATTTATGAGTGTTCAACTTTGAAACCGTACAACTTTTTACATAGTTTTATGATCTGAATTTCTCATTCATGAGTGTTCTAATTTGAAACAATACAACTTTTTACATGTATTTTAACCAAGATTTCCAACTAATGCATATTAAATTTTGAAACCATACAACTTTTTATGATTTTTATCAATCTAGATTTATCATTTATGAGTGTTACATTTTGAAACCTTACAACTTTTTATGTCTTTTTTTCAATCTTGATTTCTCATTTAGGAGTGTTCAAATTTGAAACTATACAACTTTTTATATGATTTTTTAATCTCGAATTCCCATTCATGAGGGTTAAATTTTGAAAATATACATCGTTTTATGTGTTTTATTTATTTAAATTTCTCATTTATAACTGTTCAAATTAGAAATCCTATTACTTTTTATATGCATTTTCATCGGGATTTCTCATTTATGAGTGCTCTACTTTGAAACAAAAAGCTTTTCATACGTCTTTTTTCAACCCAGATTTTTCATTTATGAGTGTTCAACTTTCAAACCATAACCTTTTTATATTGCTTTTTCATCTGAATTTCTTATTTATGATTGTTCAACTTTGAAACATTACACCTTTTTATATTTTTTTCAATATCGATTTCTCATTTATGAGTGTTTCAATTTGAAACCATACATCGTTTTATATGTTTTCTATCAATTTGCATTTCTCATTTATAAGTGTTCAAATTTGAAACCATAAAACTTTTTATGTTTTTTTTTTATGGATTTCTTATTCATGAGTGTTAAATTTCGCAACCAAACCACGTTTTATATGTTTTTTCATCTTGATTTCTCATTTATTAATGTTCAAATTTGAAACAATACAGCTTTTTATATGTATTTTTTCAGTAGGGATTTTTCATTTATGAGTGTTAAAGTTTGAAACTTTAGAAATTTTTATATGTCTTTTTTTCAATCTCGGTTTCTCATTTATGGGTGTTAAATTTTGATACCAATCATCGTTTTATATTCTTTTTTTCATCTGGATTTCTCATTTATGAGTGTTCCTTTTTGAAACAATAAAGATTTTCATATGTTTTTTTTATCTGGATTTCTCATTCATGATTGTTAAATTTTGAAACTATACATCGTTTTATGTTTCGCTGTCATCTGGATTTCTCATTTATGAGTGTTCCACTTTGAAACCACACAACTTTTTATATTGTTATTTCATCTGGATTTTTCATTTATGAGTGTTCAACTTTCAAACGATACAACATTTTATATGATTTCTTTCGTCTTGAGTTCTCATTTATGAGTGTTCATCTTTGATACCTTACAAAGTTTTATATGTTTTTTCATCTGGATTTCTCATTTATGAGTGTTCTACTTTGAAACAATGCACCTTTTACATGTTTTTTAATCTGGATTTCCCATTCATGAGTGTTAAATTTCGAAATCATACATCGTTTTATATGTTTTTTTCATCTGAATTGCTCATTTATGAATGTTCAACTTTGAAACAATACAGCTTTTTATATGTCTTTCTTCAATCTGGATTTTTCATTTATGAGTGTGCAACTTTGAAACCGTACAACTATTTATATTGTTTTTTTAATCTGGATTTTTCATTAATGAGTGTTAAATTTTGAAACCATACATCGTTTTTATATGCTTCTTTCATATGGATTTCTCATTTTTAAATGTTCAATTTTGAAACAATAAAGCTTTTTTCTCTTTTTCTCAGTATGGTTTTTTCATTTATGAGTGTTATATTTTGAAACCATAAAACTTTCTATATTGTTATTTCATCAAAATTTCTTATTTGTGAATGTTCAACTTTGAAACCTTACAACTTTCTATATTGTTATTTCATCAAAATTTCTTATTGATGAGTGTTCAACTTTGAAGCCTTACAACTTTTTGTATGTTATTTTTTCAATCTGGATTTCTCATTTATGAGTGTTCAACTTGGAAACCTCACAACTTTATGTATGTTATTTTTTCAATCTCGAATTCTCATTTATAAGTGTTCTATTTTGAATCCATACAACTTTTTATGTTTATTTTAATCTGGACTTCCCATTCATGAGTGTTAACTTTTGAAACCATACATTGTTTGATATGATTATTTCATCTGGATTTCCCATTTATGAGTGTTAAATTTTGAAACCATAGATCGTTTTTATATGCTTTATTCATTTGGATTTTTCATTTTAAAATGTTCAATTTTGAAACCTTACAACTTTTTATGTCTTTTTTTCAATCTCGATTTCCATTCATGAGGGTTAAGTTTTGAAAACATGCATCGTTTTATATGTTTTTTTTTCATCTGGATTTCTCATTTATGAATATTCAAATTTGAAATCTTATTACTTTTTATATGCTTTTTTCATCGGGATTTCTCATTGATGAGTGCTCTATTTTAAAGCAAACCCTTTTAGCTTTTATATGTTTTTTTTCAATCCAGATTTTTCATTTATGAGAGTTATATTTTCAAACCATACATCGTTTTATGTTTTTTTTTCAATCGGGATTTCTCACTTATAAGTGTTCAACTTTGAAACCACACAACTTTTTATATGTTTTTTTAATCTGGATTTCCCATTCATGATTGTTAAATTTTGAAGCCATACATCGTTTTATATGTTTTTTCTCATCTTGATTTCTTATTTATGAGTGTTCAACTTTGAAACCTACATCTTTTTTATATTTTTTTTTAATCTGGATTTCTCATTTATGAGTGTTCAACTTTGAAACAATACAACATTTTATATGTCTTTCTTTATCTGAATTTTCATTTATGAGTGTTCAACTTTGAAACATACATCTTTTTATATTTTTTTCAATCTGGATTCTTATTTATGAGTGTTTAATTTGAAACCATACAACTTTTATATGTTTTTTTTTAAATCTGGTTTCCCATTTATGAGTGTTCAATTTTAAAACAATACATCTTTTATATGTTTTTTTAATCTGGATTTTTCATTTATGAGTGTTGAATTTTGAAACCATACAACGTTTTATATGTTTTTTCATCTGTATTTCTCATTTATGAGTGTTCTACTTTGAAATCATACAACTTTTTTATATTTTTTTTAATCTGGATTTCTCATTTATAAGTGTTCAACTTTGAAACAATACAACTTTTATATGTTTTTTTTTAATTTGGATTTCTCATTTATGAGTGTTTCAATTTGAAACCATACAATTTTTTTTTTTTTTTTTAATCTGGATTTTTCATTTATGAGTGTTCAACTTTGAAACCATACAACTTTTATATTGTTTTTCATCTGGATTTCTTATTTATGAGTGTTCAACTTTGAAACCTACATCTTTTATATTTTTTTTCAATCTGATTTCTTTCATGAGTGTTTCAGTTTGAAACCATACAACTTTTATGTTTTTTTTTAATCTAGATTTCCCACTCATGCATGTTAAATTTTGAAAGCATACAACTTTTTTATGATTTCTTTAATCTGGATTTCTCATTTGTGACTGTTCCACTTTGAAGCCATACAACTTTTTATATGATTTTTTAATCTGGAATTCTCATTCATGAGGGTTAAATTTTAAAAACATATATCGTTTTATATGTTTTTTTTCATCTGGATTTCTCATTTTTGATTGTTCAATTTTGAAACCATGCAACTTTTTATATTTTTTTTTTCAATCTGGATTTTTCATTTATGAGTGTTATATTTTGAAACCATACAACTTTTATATGTTTTTTTTCATCTGGATTTCTTATTTATGAGTGTTCAACTTTGAAACAATACAGCTTTTTAAATGTCTTTCTTCAATCTGGATTTTTCATTTATGAGTGTGCAACTTTGAAACCATACTACTTTTTATATTGTTTTTTCATCTGGATTTCTGATTTATGACTCTTCAACTTTGAAACCATACAACTTTTTATATGTTTTTACATCTGTATTTCTCATTTTTATGTGTTCAACTTTGAAACCATACAACTTTTATATGTTTTTTTTTATTTGGATTTTTCATTTATGAGTGTTCAAAATTGAAATAATACAACTTTTAAATCTTTTTTTTTTAATCTGGATTTTTCATTTATGAGTTTTAAATTTTGAAACCATACATCGTTTTATATGTTTTTTTTCATGTCGATTTCTCATTTATGAGTGTTTAATTTTGAAACCATACATCGTTTTATATGTTTTTTTCATCTGATTTCTTATTTATGATTGTTCAATTTTAAAACCATGCAACTTTTTATGGTTTTTTTTCAATCTGGGTTTTTCATTTATTAGTGTTAAATTTTGAAACCATACATCGTTTTATATGTTTTTTTTTCATGTCGATTTCTCATGTATGAGTGTTTAATTTTTAAACCATACATCGTTTTATATGTTTATTTTCATCTGGATTTCTCATTTATGATTGTTCAATTTTAAAACCATGCAACTTTTTATGTTTTTTTTTCAATCTGGGTTTTTCATTTATTAGTGTTAAATTTTGAATTCATACAACGTTTTATATGTTTTTTTTTCATGTCGATTTCTTATTTATGAGTGTTTAATTTTGAAACCATACATCGTTTTATATGTTTTTTTTCATTTGGATTTCTCATTTATGAATATTCAAAGTTGAAACCATACGACTTTTTTTTTTTTTTTTATCTGGATTTCCCATTCATGATTGTTAAATTTCGAAACCATACATCGTTTTATATGTTTTTTTCATCTGAATTGCTCATTTATGACTTTTCAACTTTCAAACCATACAAATTTTTATATGTTTTTTTTTAATCTGGGTTTCTCATTGATGGGTGTTTAACTTTGAATTTATACAACTTTTACATGTTTTTTTTAATCTGGATTTCCAGTTCATGAGTGTTAAATTTTGATACCAATCATCATTTTATATGTCTATTTTCATCTGGATTTTTCACTCATTTTTGATTGTTCAATTTTGAAACCATGCAACTTTTTATATTTTTTTCTCAATCTGGGTTTTTCATTTATTAGTGTTAAATTTGAAATCATACAACGTTTTATATGTTTTTTTTCATGTCGATTTCTTATTTATGATTGTTAAATTACGAAACCATACATCGTTTTATATGTTTTTTTCATCTGAATTGCTCATTTATGAGTGTTCGACTTTGGTACAATACAGATTTTTATATTGTTTTTTCATCTGGATTTCTCATTTATGACTTTTCAACTTTGAAACCATACAAATTTTTACATGTTTTTTTTCAATCTGGGTTTCTCATTTATGGGTGTTTAACTTTGAATCTATACAACTTTTATATGTTTTTTTAATCTGATTTCCCGTTCATGAGTGTTAAATTTTGATACCAATCATCGTTTTATATGTTTATTTTCATCTGGATTTCTCATTTATGAGTGTTCTACTTTGAAACAATAGAGTTTTTGATGTGTGTTTTTCAATCTGGATTTTTCATTTATGAGTGTTATATTTCAAAACCATGCAACTTTTTATGTGTTATTTTCATCTGGATTTCTCATTCATGAGTGTTCAACTTTGGAACAATACAGCTTTTTTATATTCTTTTTTTAATCTGGATAACCTATTCATGAATGTTTAATTTTGAAACCATACATCGTTTTATATGTTTTTTATTCATCTGGATTTCTCCTTTATGATTGTTCAATTTTGAAACCATAGAACTTTTTATGTTTTTTTTTAATCTAGATTTTTCATTTATGAAAGTTAAATTTTCAAACCATACCACGTTTTATATCTTTTTTTCATGTCGATTTCTCATTTATGAGTGTTGTACTTTGAAACAATAGAGCTATTCATGTGTGTTTTTCAACCTGAATTTTTATTTATGAGTGTTATATTTTAAAACCATGCAACTTTTTATGTTTTTTTCATCTGGATTTCTCATTTACGAGTGTTCAACTTTGAAACAATACAACTTTTTTATGTTTTTTTTTTAATCTGGATTTCCCATTAATGATTGTTAAATTTTAAACCTACACATCGTTTTATGTTTTTCTTTCTTCTGGATTTCTCATTTATGAGTGTTCTACTTATAAATAATACATCTTTTCTTACGTATTTTTACAATCTGGATTTTTCATTAATGAATGCTATATTTTGAGACTATACAACTTTGTATTCGCTTTTTTCATCTGGATTTTTCATTTATGAGTGTTCAACTCGGAAACAGTACAGCTTTTTATTTGACTTTCTTCACTCTAACTTTTTCATTTATGAGTGTTCAACTTTGAAACCATAAAACTTTTTATATTGTTTTTCATCTGGATTTCCCACTCATGAGTGTTAAATTTTGAAACCATACATCCTTTTATATGTTTTTTTTTCATGTCGATTTCTCATTTATGAGTGTTTAATTTTGATACCATACATCGTTTTATATGTTTTTTATTCATCTGGATTTCTCATTTATGATTGTTCAATTTTGAAACCATATAACTTTTAATGTTGTTTTTGTTCAATCTGGTTTTCTCATTTATGAATGTTTAACTTTGAAACCATACAACGTTTTATA
The DNA here is from genome assembly GCF_004210375.1 of Tachypleus tridentatus. NCBI lineage: Eukaryota > Metazoa > Arthropoda > Merostomata > Xiphosura > Limulidae > Tachypleus > Tachypleus tridentatus. The sequence continues at coordinate 116,112,415 of NC_134827.1, forward strand.
TATTTTTACATCTGGATTTGTCATTTTTATGTATTAAAATTTTAAACCGTACACCTTTTTATATTGTTTTTTCATCTGGATTTCCCACTAATGAGTGTTAAGATTTGAAACCATACAACGTTTTATATGTTTTTTTCATGTCGATTTCTCATTTATGAGTGTTTAACTTTGAAACCATACAACTTTTTATGTTTTTTTTTCAATCCTGATTTTTCATTTATGAAAGTTAAATTTTGAAACCATACAACGTTTTATATGTTTTTTCATCTGCATTTCTCATTTATAAATTTTGAACTTTCAAACCTTACAACTTTTACATGCTTTTATCATTTGATTTCTCTTTTATCAGTGTTCAACTCTGAAACCATACAACTTTTTATATTGTTTTTTATCTGGATTTCACATTAATGTGTGTTCAACTTTGAAATCTTACATTGTTTTATGTGTTTTTTTCATGTCGATTTCTCATTCATGATTGTTCAATTTTGAAACCATGCAATTTTTTTTTTTTTTTTTTTTCAATCTGGATTTTTCATTTATTAGTGTTTAACTTTGAAACCATACATCGTTTTATCAGTTATTTTCACCTGGATTTGTCATTTATGTGTGTCCAACATTTAAACCATACAACTTTTTCTATTGTTTTTTCATCTGGATTTCCCATTCATGAGTGTTAAATTTTGAAACTATACATCGTTTTATATGTTTTTTTTATGTCGATTTCTCATTTATGAGTGTTTAATTTTGAAAAAATACAACGTATTATGTTTTATTTTCAATCTGGATTTTTCATTTTCGAGTGTAATATTTTGAAACGATATAATGCTTTCTATGTTTTCTCATCTAAATTTCTCATTTATATGTGTTCAACTTTGAAACCATACAACTTTTATATTGTTATTTCATGTGGATTTCTTATTTACGAGTGTTCAACTTTAAAACCATAGAACTTTTTATGTTTTTTTTTCATGTCGATTTCTCATTTATGAGTGTTGAACTTTGACACAATAGAGCTTTTCATGTGTGTTTTTCAACCTGGATTTTTCATTTATGAGTGTTATATTTTAAAACCATGCAACTTTTTATGTTTTTTTGATCAGGATTTCTCATTTATGAGTGTTCAACTTTGGAACAATACAGCTTTTTTATGTCTTTTTTTAATCTGGATTTCCCATTTATGAGTGTTAAATTTTGAAACCATACACCTTTTTATGTTTTTTATTAATCTAGATTTTAAATTTATGAAAGTTAAATTTTGAAACCATACAATGTTTTATTTGTTTCTTCATTTGGATTTCTCATTTATAAATTTTGAACATTCAAAATTTAAAACTTTTTACATGCTTTTATCATATCAATTTCTCATTTATCAGTGTTTAACTTTCAAACAATACAACTTTAATTTTTTTTTTTAATTTGGATTTCTCATTTACGAGTGTTTAATTTGAATACATACATTGTTTTATATTTTTTTCATCTGGATTTCACATTTATGTGTGTTTTACTTTGAAAGCTTACAAATTTTAATGTTTTTTGGTCAATGAGGATTTTTTTTATTTATGAGTGTTTAATTTTGAAACCTTACAACTTTTTATGTTTTCTTTTCAATCTGGATTTCTCTTTTATGAGTGTTCAACTTTGAAACGATGCAACTTTTTATGTTTTTTTTCAATCTGGGTTTTTCATTTATTAGTGTTAAATTTTGAAACCGTACAACGTATTATATGTTTTTAAATAGGGATTTTTTATTTTTAAGTTTTTACCTTTGAATCCTTTTCACTTTTTATATTCTTTTTTCATCTGGATTTCTCATTAATGAGTGTTCAACTTTGGAACAATACAGCTTTTTTATATCCTTTTTTAATCTGGATAACCTATTCATGAGTGTTAAATTTTGAAACTATACATCGTTTTATGTTTTTCTTTCTTCTGGATTTCTCATTTATGAGTGTTCTACTTATAAATAATACATCTTTTCTTACGTCTTTTTACAATCTAGATTTTTCATTTATGAGTTTTCAACCCGGAAACAATACAGTTTTTTATTTGACTTTCTTCACTCTAAATTTTTCATTTATGAGTGTTCAATTTTGAAACCATAAAACATTTTATATTGTTTTTTCATCTGGATTTCCCACTCATGAGTGTTAAATTCTGAAACCATACATCCTTTTATATGTTTTTTCATATCGTTTTCTCATTTATGAGTGTTCAACTTTGAAACCATACAACTTTTTATGTTTTTTTTTCAATCCTGATTTTTCATTTATGAAACTGACATTTTGAAACCATACAACGTTTTATATGTTTTTTTTATCTGGATTTCTCATTTATAAATTTTGAACTTTCAAACCTTACAACTTTTTACATGCTTTTATCATCTGTATTTCTCATTTATCAGTGTTCAACTCTGAAACAATACAGCTTTTTATATGTCTTTCTTCACTCTGGATTTTTCATTTATGAGTGTTCAACATTGAAGCCATACATCTTTTTATATTGTTTCTTCAACTGGATTTTTCATTCATGAGTGTTCAAAATTGAGATAATACAACTTTTTATATTTTTTCTCAATTTGAATTTCTCATTTATGAATGTTTAACTTTGAAACCATACATCGTTTTATCAGTTATGTTTACCTGCATTTGTCATTTATGTCTGTTAAATTTTGAAACAATACAATGTTTTATATGTTTTTTTTTTCAATTTGGATTTCTCATTTGTGAGTGTTCAACTTTAAAACCATACAACTTTTAGTGATTTTTTTAATATCTGGATTTCTCATTTGTGAGTGTTCTTCATTGAAACAATAGAGTTTTTGGGTTTTTGTTTTTCAATCAGGATTTTTTATTTATGAGTGTCATATTTTAAAACCATGCAACTTTTTTATGTTTTTTTCATCTGGATTTCTCATTTATGAGTGTTCTACTTTGAAACAATAGAGTTTTTGATGTGTGTTTTTCAATCTGGATTTTTCATTTATGAGTGTTATATTTCAAAACCATGCAACTTTTTATATGTTATTTTCATCTGGATTTCTCATTCATGAGTGTTCAACTTTGGAACAATACAGCTTTTTTATATCCTTTTTTTAATCTGGATAACCTATTCATGAGTGTTAAATATTGAAACTATACATCGTTTTATGTTTTTCTTTCATCTGGATTTCTCATTTATGAGTGTTCTATTTATAAAAAATACATCTTCTCTTACGTCTTTTTTCAATCTAGATTTTTCATTTATGAGTGCTATATTTTGAAACTATACAACTTTGTATATGCTTTTTTCATCTGGATTTCTCATTTATGAGTGTTCAACTTTGAAACCATACAACTTTTTATATTGTTTTTTCATCTGGATTTCCCATTCAGGAGTGTTAAATTTTGAAACCATACATCATTTTATATGTTTTTTTCATATCGATTTCTCATTTATGAGTTTTAATTTTGAAACCATGCAACTCTTCATGGTTTGTTTTCAATCTGGATTTTTCATTTATTAGTTTAAAATTTTAAAACCGTACAACGTTTTATATATCTTTACATCTAATTCCTTATTTTTAAGTGTTCACCTTTGAAACCTTTCAAACTTTTATATTGTTTTTTTCATCTGGATTTCTTATTTATGAGTGTTCAACATTGAAACAACAGCTTTTTATATATCTTTTTTCAATATGGATTTTTCATTTATGAGTGTTCAACTTTCAAAGCATACAACTTTTTATATTGTTTCTTCACCTGGATTCTTCATTCATGAGTGTTGAAAATTGACATAATACAACTTTTTATGTTTTTTCTCAATTTGGATTTCTTATTTATGAGTGTTTATCTTTGAAACCATACAACGTTTTATCAGTTATTTTCACCTTGATTACTCATTTATGTGTGTTCAACTTTGAAACCATACATTGTTTTATTTTTTTATCATCTGGATTTCACATTTATGTGTGTTTTACTTTGAAAGCATACAAATTTTAATGTTTTTTTGTCAATGAGGATTTTTTTTATTTATGAGTGTTTAATTTTGAAACCTTACAACTTTTTATATGTTTTCTTTTCAATCTGGATTTCTCATTTACGAGTGTTCACCTTTGAAACCATACAACATTTTTTGTTTTTTGGTCAATGAGAGTTTTTCATTTCTGAGTGTTAAATGTTGAAACAATACAATGTTTTATATGTTTTTTCATCTGGGTTTCTCATTTATGAGTGTTCAACTTTGGAACAATACAGCTTTTTTATGTCTTTTTTTAATCTGGAGTTCCCATTAATGATTGTTAAATTTTAAACCTACACATCGTTTTATGTTTTTCTTTCTTCTGGATTTCTCATTTATGAGTGTTCTATTTATAAAAAATACATCTTCTCTTACGTCTTTTTTCAATCTAGATTTTTCATTTATGAGTGCTATATTTTGTACCTATACAACTTTGTATATGCTTTTTTCCTCTGGATTTCTCATTTATGAGTGTTCTACTTTGAAACAATAAAGTTTTTGATATGTGTTTTTCAATCTGGATGTTTCATTTATGAGAGTTATATTTTAAAACCATACAACTTTTTTATGTTTTTTTCATCTGGATTTCTCATTAATGAGTGTTCAACTTTGGAACAATACAGCTTTTTTATATCCTTTTTTTATCTGGATAACCTATTCATGAGAGTTAAATTTTGAAACTATACATCGTTTTATGTTTTTCTTTCTTCTGGATTTCTCATTTATGAGTTTTCTACTTATAAATAATACATCTTTTCTTACGTCTTTTTACAATCTAGAATTTTCATTTATGAGTTTTCAACCCGGGAACAATACAGTTTTTTATTTGACTTTCTTCACTCTAAATTTTTCATTTATGAGTGTTCAACTTTGAAACCATAAAACATTTTATAATGTTTTTTCATCTGGATTTCCCACTCATGAGTGTTAAATTTTGAAACCATACATCCTTTTATATGTTTTTTCATATCGTTTTTTCATTTATGAGTGTTCAACTTTGAAACCATACAACTTTTTATGTTTTTTTTCAATCCTGATTTTTCATTTATTAAACTTACATTTTGAAACCATACAACGTTTTATATGTTTCTTCACTCTGGATTTTTCATTTATGAGTGTTCAAGATTGAAGCCATACATCTTTTTATATTTCATTTTTTCATCTGGATTTCACATTTATGTGTGTTCAACTTTGAAACCATACATTGTTTTATGTGTTTTTTTTTCATGTCGATTTCTCATTTATGAGTGTTCATCTTTGAATCCTTACAAATTTTATATTGTTTGTTTTCATCTGGATTTCTTATTTATGAGTGTTCAACTTTCAAACAATACAGCTTTTTATGTCTTTTATCAATCTTGATTTTTCATTGATGAGTGTTCAACTTTGAAACCATACAAATTTTTATATTGTTTTTAAATCTGGATTTCCCATTCATGATTATTAAATTTTGAAACCATAAATCGTTTTATATGTTTTTTTTTCATGTCGATTTCTCATTTCTGATTGTTCAATTTTGAAACCATACATCGTTTTATGTTTTTTTCATATGGATTTCTCATTTATGAGTGTTAAAACTTGAAACCTTATAACTTTTTTATATGCTCTTTTCATCTGGATTTCTCATTTATCAGAGTTTTACTTATAAACAATACATCTTATCTTACGTCTTTTATCAATCTGAATTTTTCATTTATGAGTGTTATATTTTGAAACCATACAACTTTGTATATGTTCTTTTCATCTGAATTTCTCATTTATGAGTGTTCAACTTTGAAACCTTACAACTTTTTATGTTTTATTTTCAATCTGGCTTCTTATTTATGAGTGTTCAACTGTGAAACCATACAAATTTTATATTGTTATTTCATCTGGATTTCTTATTTATGAGTGTTCAACTTTGAAACCTTACAACTTTTAATATGCTTTTTTCATCTGGATTTCTCATTTATGAGTGTTCTACATTGAAACAATACAGCTTTTACAAATTTTTCTTTAATCTGTTCACCTTTGAAACCTTATAGATTTTTTAATTGTTTTTCATCTGGATTTCTTATTTATGAGTGTTGAAATTTTAAACACTAAAACTTTTTATGTTTTTTTTCAATTTGGATTTCTCATTTATGAGTGTTTATCTTTAAAACCATACATCGTTTTATAAGTTCTTTTCATCTAGATTTCTCATTTATATGTGTTCAACTTTGAAACCTATAACTTTTTTATGTTTTTTTTTCAATCTAGATTCTTATTTATGAGTGTTGAACTTTGAAACCATACAACTTTTATATTTGCTTTTTTCATCTGGATTTCTCATTTATGTGTGTTCTACTTTGAAACAATACATCTTTTATATCTTTTTTTTCAATCTGGATTTCTCATTTATGAGGTTATATTTTGAAACCATACAACTTTTTATGTTTTTTTTTTAATCTGAATTTCCAATTTATGAGTGTTAAATTTTGAAACTATACATCGTTTTATGTTTTTTTTCATCTGGATTTTCATTTATGAGTGTTCAAAATTGAAATAATACAACTTTTTATGTTTTTTTCTCAATTTGGATTTCTCATTTATGAGTGTTCAACTTTGAAACAATACAACTTTTATATGTTTTTTTTTAATCTGGATTTCCCATTTATGAGTGTTGAACTTTGAAACAATACAACTTTTTATATTGTCTTTACATCTGGGTTTCTCTTTTATGAGTGTTCAACTTTGAAACCATACAACGTTTTATATGTTTTTAAATCTGGATTTTTATTTTAAGTTTTTACCTTTGAAACCTTTTAACTTTTTATATTCTTTTTTTCATCTGGATTTCTCATTTATGAGTGTTCAACTTTGAAACCATACAAATTTTTTATATTGTTTTTAAATCTGGATTTCCTATTCATGATTGTTAAATTTTGAAACCATACATCGTTTTATATGTTTTTTTTTTCATGTCGATTTCTCATTTATGAGTGTTAAATTTTGAAACCATACAACGTTTTATATGTTTTTTCATCTGGATTTCTCATTTATAAGTGTTCAACTTTGAAACCATACAACTTTTTTATGTTTTTTTCATCTGGATTTCTCATTTATGAGTGTTCAACTTTGAAACCATACAACTTTTTTATCATTTTTTTCAATCTTGATTTTTAATTTATAAGTGTTAAATTTTGAAACCATACAACGTTTTATATGTTTTTTCATCTGGATTTCTCATTTATGAGTGTTCAATTTTGAAACAATACAACTTTTATATGTTTTTTTTCAATCTGGATTTTCATTTATTAGTGTAAAATTTTGAAACCATACAACGTTTTATATGTTTTTTTCAATCTGGATTTTTTATTTTAAGTGTTCATCTTTGAAACCTTATAACTTTTATATTCTTTTTTCATCTGGATTTCTTATTTATGAGTGTTCAACTTTGAAACCATACAAATTTTTATATTGTTTTTTAAATCTGGATTTCTCATTCATGATTGTTAAATTTTGAAACCATACATCGTTTTATATATTTTTTTTTTCATCTCGATTTCTCATTTATGAGTGTTTAATTTTGAAACCATACATCGTTTTATATGTTTTTTTTCATGTGGATTTCTCATTTCTGATTGTTCAATTTTGAAACCATACAACGTTTTATGTTTTTTTTTCAATCTCGATTTTTCATTTATTAGTGTTAAATTTTGAAACCATACATCGTTTTATGTTTTTCTTTCATATGGATTTCTCATTTATGAGTGTTAAAACTTGAAACCTTATAACTTTTTATATCCTTTTTTCATATGGATTTCTCATCCATGAGTGATCAAAATTGAGATAATACAAATTTTTATAGTTTTTTTTCAATCTGGATTTCTCACCTATAAGTGTTCTCCTTTGAAACCTCACATTTTTTTATGTTATTTTCAATCTGAATTTGTCATTTATTAGTGTTCAACTTTGAAACCATACAACTTTTTATGATTCTTTTAAATCTGGATTTTTCATTTATGAGTGTTATATTTTGAAATCATACAACTTTTTATATGTTTTTTTTCATCTGGATTTCTCACATATAAGAGTTAAATTTTGAAACAATACAACTTTTTATATGCCTTTAACACTTGGATTTCTCATTTATGAGTGTTCAACTTTGGAACAACACAGCTTTTTTATGTCTTTTTTTAATCTGGATTTCCCATTTATGAGTGTTGAACTTTGGAACAATACAACTTTTTTATATTGTTTTTTACATCTGGATTTCTCTTTTATGAGTGTTCAACTTTGAAACCATACAACGTTTTATATGTTTTTAAATCTGGATTTTTTATTTTTAAGTTTTTACCTTTGAAATCTTTTAACTTTTTATATTCTTTTTTCATCTCGATTTCGTATTTATGAGTGTTCAACTTTGAAACCATACAAATTTTTATATTGTTTTTAAATCTGGATTTCCTATTCATGATTGTTAAATTTTGAAACCATACATCGTTTTATGTGTTTTTTTTTCATGTCGATTTTTCATTTATGAGTGTTAAATTTTGAAACCATACAACGTTTTATATGTTTTCTCATCTGGATTTCTCATTTATAACTGTTCAACTTTGAAACCTTACAACTTTTTATGTTTTCTTTCATCTGGAGTTCTCAATTATGAGTGTTCAACTTTGAAACCATACAACTTTTTATCATTTTTTTCAATCTTGATTTTTAATTTATAAAAGTTAAATTTTGAAACCATACAACGTTTTATATGCTTTTATCATCTGGATTTCTCATTTATGATTGCTCAATTTTGAAACAATACAGCTTTTACATGTTTTTTTTCAATCTGGGTTTTTCATTTATTAGTGTAAAATTTTGAAACCATACAACGTTTTATATGTTTTTAAATCTGGATTTTTTATTTTTAAGTGTTCATCTTTGAAACCTGATAACTTTTTATATTCTTTTTTCATCTGGATTTCTTATTGATGAGTGTTCAACTTTGAAACCATACAAATTTTTATATTGTTTTTAAATCTGGATTTCCCATTCATGATTGTTAAATTTTGAAACCATACATCGTTTTATATGTTTTTTTTCATGTCGATTTCTCATTTATGAGTGTTTAATTTTGAAACCATACATCGTTTTATATGTTTTTTTTCATGTGGATTTCTCATTTCTGATTGTTCAATTTTGAAACCATTCAACGTTTTATGTTTTTTTTCAATCTCGATTTTTCATTTATTAGTGTTAAATTTTGAAACCATACATCGTTTTATGTTTTTCTTTCATATGGATTTCTCATTTATGAGTGTTAAAACTTGAAACCTTATAACTTTTTATATCCTTTTTTCATATGGATTACTCACTTATCAGAGTTTTACTTATAAACAATACATCTTATCTTACGTCTTTTTTCAATCTGAATTTCTCATTTATGAGTGTTCAACTTTGAAACCTTACAACTTTTTATGTTTTATTTTCAATCTGGCTTCTTATTTATGAGTGTTCAACTGTGAAACCATACAAATTTTTATATTGTTATTTCATCCGGATTTCTTATTTAGGAGTGTTCAACTTGGAAACCTTACAACTTTTAATATGCTTTTATGATCTGGATTTCTCATTTATGAGTGTTCTACATTGAAACAATACAGCTTTTACAAATTTTTCTTTAATCTGGATTTCCATTTATGAGTGTTAAATTTGGAAACGATAAATCGTTTTATATATTTTTTTTATCTGCATTTCTCATTTATGATTGTTCAATTTTGAAACCATACAACTTTTTTATGGGTTTTTTCAATCTGGATTTTTCATTTATTAGTGTTTAACTTTGAAACCATACAACGGTTTATACGTTTTTACATCTGGATTTTTTATTTTTAAGTGTTCACCTTTGAAACCTTACAAATTTTTTTATTGTATTTTCATCTCGTTTTATGTTTTTCTTTCACCTGGATGTTTCATTCATGAGTGTTCAAAATTGAGATAATACAACTTTTTATGTTTTTTCTCAATTTGAATTTCTCATTTATGAGTGTTCAACTTTGAAACAATACATCTTTTTATATGTCTTTTTTCAATCTGGATTTTCATTTATGAGTTTTCAACTTTGAAACCAAAAAACTTTTTATATTTTTTTTTTCATCTGGATTTCTCATTTATGAGTGTTCAAAATTGAAATAATACAAATTTTTATAGTTTTTTTTCAATCTGGATTTCTCACCTATAAGTGTTCTCCTTTGAAACCTTACAACTTTTTATGTTTTTTTCAATCTGGATTTCTCATTTATGAGTGTTATATTTTGAAATCATACAACTTTTTATATGTTTTTTTTCATCTGGATTTCTCACATATAAGAGTTAAATTTTGAAACCTTATAACTTTTTATATGCTTATTTCATATGGATTACTCATTTATCAGAGTTTTACTTATAAACAATACATCTCATCTTACGTTTTTTTTCAATCTGGATTTTTCATTTATGAGTGCTATATTTTGAAACCATACAACTTTGTATATGTTCTTTTCATCTGAATTTCTCATTTATGAGTGTTCAACTTTGAAACCTTACAACTTTTTATGTTTTATTTTCAATCTGGTTTCTTATTTATGAGTGTTCAACTTTGAAACCATACAAATTTTTATATTGTTTTTCATCTGGATTTCTTATTTATGAGTGTTCAACTTTGAAACCTTACAACTTTTATATGCTTTTTATCATCTGGATTTCTCATTTATGAGTGTTCTACTTTGAAACAATACAGCTTTTACAAATTTTTTTTTTAATCTGGATTTCCATACATGAGTGTTAAATTTGAAACCATAAATCGTTTTATATGTTTTTCTTTCATATGGATTTCTCATTTATGAGTGTTCAATTTTGAAATCATGCAACTTTTTATGGGTTTTTTTCAATCGGGATTTTTCATTTATGAGTGTTCAACTTTGAAACCATACAACTTTTTTGTATTGTTTTTCATCTGGATTTTTCATTCATGAGTGTTCAAAATTGAAATAATACAACTTTTTATATGTATTTTTTTCTCAATTTGGATTTCTCATTTATGAGTGTTTAACTTTGAAACCATACATCGTTTTATATGTTCTTTTCACCTGGATTTCTCATTTATGTGTGTTCAACTTTGAAACCTTACAACTTTTTATGTTTTTTTTCAATCTGGATTCTTATTTATGAGTGTTCAACTTTGAAACCATACAACTTTTTTATTTGCTTTTTTTCCTGGATTTCTCATTTATGAGTGTTCTACTTTGAAACAATACATCTTTTATATATCTTTTTTTTTCAATCTGGATTTTTCATTTATGAGTGTTATATTTTAAAACAATACAACTTTTATATGTTTTTTTCATATCGATTTCTCATTTATGAGTGTTCAACTTTAAAATAATACAACTTTTTTATTTTTTTTTCAATTTGGATTTCTCATTTATGAGTGTTTAACTTTGAAACCATACATTATTTTATAAGTTCTTTTCACCTGGATTTCTCATTTATGTGTGTTAAAATTTGAAACCTTATTACTTTTTATATGTTTTTTCATCTGAATTTCTCATTTATGAGTGTTCTACTTATAAACAATACATCTTATCTTACGTCTTTTTTTTCATCTGGATTTTTCATTTATGAGTGTTGTATTTTGAAACCATACAATTTTATATGTTTTTTTTGATCTGGATTTCTCATTTATGAGTGTTCAATTTTGAAACAATACAGTTTTTTCTATGACTTTCTTCAATCTGAATTTTTCATTTATGAGTGTTCAACTTTGAAACCTTACAACTTTTATGTTTTATTTTCAATCTGGATTCTTATTTATGAGTGTTCAACTTTGAAACCATACAACTTTTTTATGTTTTTTTTTCAATCTAGATTTTAATTTATGAAAGTTAAATTTTGAAATACAACGTTTTATATGCTTTTATCATCTGGATTTCTCATTTATCAGTTTTCTACTTTGAAACAATACAGCTTTTATATGTTTTTTCTAATTTGGATTTCCCATTCATGAGTGTTAAATTTTGAAACCATACATCGTTTTATATGTGTTTCTATCAATTTGCATTTCTCATTTTTGAGTGTTTAACTTTGAAACCATACAACTTTTTTTTAAAAATCTGGATTTCCCATTCATGAGTGTTAAATTTGAAACAATACATCGTTTTATATGTTTTTTGTTCATGTGGATTTCTCATTTGTGATTGTTCAATTTTGAAACCATGCAACTTTTAATTTTTTTTTTTTAATCTTGATTTTTCATTTATTAGTGTTAAATTTTCAAACAATACACCGTTTTATGTTTTTCTTTCATATGGATTTCTCATTTATGAGTGTTAAAATTTGAAACCTTATAACTTTTTATATGCTTTTTTCATCTGGATTTCTCATTTATCAGTGTTCTACTTATAAACAATACATCTCATCTTACGTCTATTTTCAATCTGGATTTTTCATTTATGAGTGTTCAACTTTGAAACCTTACAACTTTTATGTTTTATTTTCAATCTCGATTCTGATTTATGAGTGTTAAATTTTAAAACCATCAAATGTTTTATATCTTTTCTGATCTGGATTTCTCATTTATAAGTGTTCAACTTTGCAACTTTACAACTTTTTATATGTTTTCTTTCATCTGGAGTTCTCAATTATGAGTGTTCAACTTTAAAACCATACAACTTTTTATGTTTTTTTTTCAATCTAGATTTTTAATTTATGAAAGTTAAATTTTGAAACCATACATCGTTTTATATGTTTTTCTATCAATTTGCATTTCTCATTTATGAGTGTTAACTTTGAAACCATAAAAATGTTTTTTCAAAACTGGATTTCCCATTCATGAGTATTAAATATCGAAACCATTCCATGTTTTATATGTTTTTTTCATGTGTATTTCTCATTTGTGATTGTTCAATTTTGAAACCATGCAACTTTTAATTTTTATTCTTTTTTAATCTGGGTTTTTCATTTATTAGTGTTAACATTTGAAACCTTATTACTATTTATATGCTTTTTTCATTTGGATTTATCATTTATCAGTGTTCTACTTTTAAACAAAACATCTTTTCTTATGTGTTTTTTCAATCCGTACTTGTCATTTATTAGTGCTATGTTTTCAAACCATACAACTTTGTATATGCTTTTTTCATCTGGATTTCCCATTAATGAGTGTTAACTTTTGAAACTATACATCGTTTTATGATTTTGTTTCATCTGTATTTCCCATTCATAAGTGTTAAATTTTAAAACTATACATCGTTTTACGATTTTCTTTCATCTGGATTTCTCATTTATGAGTGTTCTACTTAAAAATAATACATCTTATCTTACGTCTTTTTTCAATCTGGATTTTTCATTTATGAGTGCTGTATTTTGAAACCATACAAATTTGTATATGTTTTTTTGATCTGGATTTCTCATTCATGAGTGTTAAATTTTGAAACTATACATCGTTTTACGTTTTTCTTTCATCTGTGTTTCTCATTTATGAGTGTTAAAATTTGAAACCTTATTACTTTTTATATGCTTTTTTCATTTAGTTTTCTCATTTATCAGTGTTCCACTTTTAAACAAAACATCTTTTCTGATGTCTTTTTTCAATCCGTATTTGTCATTTTTTAGTGCTATGTTTTCAAACCATACAACTTTGTATATGCTTTTTTCATCTGGATTTCTCATTTATGAGTGTTCAACTTTGAAACAATACAGTTTTTATATGTCTTTCTTCTATATGAATTTTTCATGTATGAGTGTTCAACTTTGAAACCTTACAACTTTCTATGTTTTATTTTCAATCTGGATTCTTATTTATGAGTGTTTAACTTTGCAACCTTAAAACTTTTTATATTGGTTTTTCATCTGAATTTCTCATTTATGACTGTTCATCTTTGAAACCATACATCGTTTTATATGTTTTTTTTCATGTCGATTTCTCATTTATGAGTGTTTAATTTTGAAACCATAGAACGTTTCATGTTTTAATTTCAATCTGAATTTTTCATTTATGAGTGTTAGATTTTGAAACCATACAACGTTTTATATGTTTTCTCATCTGTATTTCTCATTTATAAGTGTTCAACTTTGAAACTTTTTATGTTTTATTTTCAATCTGGATTATTATTTATGAGTGTGCAACTTTGCAACCTTACAACTTTTTATGTTTTTTTTTCAATCTAGATTTTTAATTGATGAAAGTTAAATTTTGAAACCATACAAAGTTTTATATGCTTGTATCATCTGGATTTCTCATTTATCAGTTTTCTACTTTGAAACAATACAGCTTTAACATGTTTTTTCTAATTTGGATTTCCCATTCATGAGTGTTCAATTTTTAAACCATGCAACTTTTATGTTTTTTTTTCATTTTGGATTTTTCATTTATTAATGTTAAATTTTAAAACTCTACAATGGTTTATATGTTTTTACATCTGGATTTTTTATTTTTAAGTGATCACCTTTGAAAGCTTACAAATTGTTACATTGTTTTTTCATCTGAATTTCTTATTTATTAGTGCTAAACTTTGAAACAATACAACTTTTTATGTCTTTTTTCAATCTTGATTTTTCATTTCAGAGTGTTCAACTTTCAAACCATACTACTTTTTGTATTGTTTTTCATCTGGATTTTTCATTCATGAGTGTTCAAAATTGAGATAATACAACTTTTTATATGTTTTTTTTTCAATCTCGATTTTTCATTTAAGAGTGTTCAACGTTCAAACCATACATCGTTTTATAAGTTTTTTTCATCTTGATTTCTCATTTATGTGTGTTCAACCTTGAAACCATACAACTTTTTATATGTTTTTATCATCTGGATTTCTCATTTATGAGTGTTCAACTTTGGAACAATACAGCTTTTTATATGTCTTTTTTAATCTGGATTTCCCATTCAGGAAATTTTAAATTTTGATACTATACTTCGTTTTATGTTTTTCTTTCATCTGGATTTCTCATATATGAGTGTTCTACTTATAAATAATACATCTTTTCTTACGTCTTTTTTCAATCTGGGTTTCTCATTTATAAGTGTTCAAATTTGAAACCTTATTACTTTTTATATGCTTTTTTCATCTGGATTTCTCATTTATATGGGTTCAACATTCAAACATTACAAATTTTTATATTGTTTTTCATCTCGATTTTTTATTTATTAGTGTTGAACTATAAAACAATACAGCTTTTTATATGTTTTTTCATCTGAATTTCTCATTGATCAGTTTTCTACTTATAAACAATACATCTTATCTTACGTCTTTTTTTCCGTCTGGATTTTTCATTTATGAGTGCTGTATTTTGAAACCATACAATTCGTATATGTTTTTTGATCTGGATTTCTCATTTATGAGTGTTCAATTTTGAAACAATACAGTTTTTTCTATGACTTTCTTCAATATGAATTTTTCATGTATGAGTGTTCAACTTTGAAACCTTACAACTTTTTATGTTTTATTTTCAATCTGGATTCTTATTTATGAGTGTTCAACTTTGCAACCATACAACTTTTTATGTTTTTTTTTCAATCTAGATTTTTAATTTATGAAAGTTAAATTTTGAAACCATACAAAGTTTTATATGCTTGTATCATCTGGATTTCTCATTTATCAGTTTTCTACTTTGAAACAATACAGCTTTTACATGTTTTTTCTAATTTGGATTTCCCATTCATGAGTGTTCAATTTTTAAACCATGCAACTTTTATGGTTTTTTTTCATTTTGGATTTTTCATTTATTAATGTTAAATTTTAAAACTCTACAATGGTTTATATGTTTTTACATCTGGATTTTTTATTTTTAAGTGATCACCTTTGAAAGCTTACAAATTGTTACATTGTTTTTTCATCTGAATTTCTTATTTATTAGTGCTAAACTTTGAAACAATACAACTTTTTATGTCTTTTTTCAATCTTGATTTTTCATTTCAGAGTGTTCAACTTTCAAACCATACTACTTTTTGTATTGTTTTTCATCTGGATTTTTCATTCATGAGTGTTCAAAATTGAGATAATACAACTTTTTATATGTTTTTTTTTTCAATCTCGATTTTTCATTTAAGAGTGTTCAACGTTCAAACCATACATCGTTTTATAAGTTTTTTTCATCTTGATTTCTCATTTATGTGTGTTCAACCTTGAAACCATACAACTTTTTATATGTTTTTATCATCTGGATTTCTCATTTATGAGTGTTCAACTTTGGAACAATACAGCTTTTTATATGTCTTTTTTAATCTGGATTTCCCATTCAGGAAATTTTAAATTTTGATACTATACTTCGTTTTATGTTTTTCTTTCATCTGGATTTCTCATATATGAGTGTTCTACTTATAAATAATACATCTTTTCTTACGTCTTTTTTCAATCTGGGTTTCTCATTTATAAGTGTTCAAATTTGAAACCTTATTACTTTTTATATGCTTTTTTCATCTGGATTTCTCATTTATATGGGTTCAACATTCAAACATTACAAATTTTTATATTGTTTTTCATCTCGATTTTTATTTATTAGTGTTGAACTATGAAACAATACAGCTTTTTATATGTTTTTTCAATCTAGATTTTTCATTTATCAGTGTTCAACTTTGAAATAATACAACTTTTATGATTTTATCTTATTTTGGATTTCTCATTTATGAGTGTTCTACTTAAAAATAATACATCTTGTCTTACGTATTTTTTCAATCTGGATTTTTCATTTATGAGTGCTGTATTTTGAAACCATACAATTCGTATATTTTTTTGATCTGGATTTCTCATTTATGAGTGTTCAATTTTGAAACAATACAGTTTTTTCTATGACTTTCTTCAATATGAATTTTTCATGTATGAGTGTTCAACTTTGAAACCTTACAACTTTTTATGTTTTATTTTCAATCTGGATTCTTATTTATGAGTGTTCAACTTTGCAACCATACAACTTTTTATGTTTTTTTTTCAATCTAGATTTTTAATTTATGAAAGTTAAATTTTGAAACCATACAAAGTTTTATATGCTTGTATCATCTGGATTTCTCATTTATCAGTTTTCTACTTTGAAACAATACAGCTTTTACATGTTTTTTCTAATTTGGATTTCCCATTCATGAGTGTTCAATTTTTAAACCATGCAACTTTTATGTTTTTTTTTCATTTTGGATTTTTCATTTATTAATGTTAAATTTTAAAACTCTACAATGGTTTATATGTTTTTACATCTGGATTTTTTATTTTTAAGTGATCACCTTTGAAAGCTTACAAATTGTTACATTGTTTTTTCATCTGAATTTCTTATTTATTAGTGCTAAACTTTGAAACAATACAACTTTTTATGTCTTTTTTCAATCTTGATTTTTCATTTCAGAGTGTTCAACTTTCAAACCATACTACTTTTTGTATTGTTTTTCATCTGGATTTTTCATTCATGAGTGTTCAAAATTGAGATAATACAACTTTTTATATGTTTTTTTTTCAATCTCGATTTTTCATTTAAGAGTGTTCAACGTTCAAACCATACATCGTTTTATAAGTTTTTTTCACCTTAATTTCTCATTTATGTGTGTTCAACCTTGAAACCATACAACTTTTTATATGTTTTTATCATCTGGATTTCTCATTTATGAGTGTTCAACTTTGGAACAATACAGCTTTTTATATGTCTTTTTTAATCTGGATTTCCCATTCAGGAAATTTTAAATTTTGATACTATACTTCGTTTTATGTTTTTCTTTCATCTGGATTTCTCATATATGAGTGTTCTACTAATAAATAATACATCTTTTCTTACGTCTTTTTTCAATCTGGATTTCTCATTTATTAGTGTTCAAATTTGAAACCTTATTAATTTTTATATGCTTTTTTCATCTGGATTTCTCATTTATAAGGGTTCAACATTCAAACATTACAAATTTTTATATTGTTTTTCATCTCGATTTTTTATTTATTAGTGTTGAACTATAAAACAATACAGCTTTTTATATGTTTTTTCATCTGAATTTCTCATTGATCAGTTTTCTACTTATAAACAATACATCTTATCTTACGTCTTTTTTTCCGTCTGGATTTTTCATTTATGAGTGCTGTATTTTGAAACCATACAATTCGTATATGTTTTTTGATCTGGATTTCTCATTTATGAGTGTTCAATTTTGAAACAATATAGTTTTTTCTATGTCTTTCTTCAATATGGATTTTTCATGTATGAGTGTTCAACTTTGAAACCTTACAACTTTTTATGTTTTATTTTCAATCTGGATTCTTATTTATGAGTGTTCAACTTTGCAACCATACAACTTTTTATGTTTTTTTTCAATCTAGATTTTTAATTTATGAAAGTTAAATTTTGAAATACAACGTTTTATATGCTTGTATCATCTGGATTTCTCATTTATCAGTTTTCTACTTTGAAACAATACAGCTTTTACATGTTTTTTCTAATTTGGATTTCCCATTCATGAGTGTTAAATTTTGAAACCATACATCGTTTTATGTGTTTCTATCAATTTGCATTTCTCAATTTTGAGTGTTTAACTTTGAAACCATACAACTTTTTTTTTTTTAATCTGGATTTCCCATTCATGAGTATTAAATTTCGAAACAATACATCGTTTTATATGTTTTTTTTTCATGTGGATTTCTCATTTGTGATTGTTCAATTTTGAAACCATGCAACTTTTAATTTTATTTTTTTTAATCTTGATTTTTCATTTATTAGTGTTAAATTTTCAAACAATACATCGTTTTATTGTTTTCTTTCATATGGATTTCTCATTTATGAGTGTTAAAATTTGAAACCTTATAACTTTTTATATGTTTTTTTCATCTGGATTTCTCATTTATGATTGTTCAACTTTGGAACAATACAGCTTTTTATATGTCTTTTTTTAATCTGGATTTCCCATTCATGATATTTTAAATTTTGATACTATACATCGTTTTATGTTTTTCTTTCATCTGCATTTCTCATTTACGAGTGTTCTACTTATAAATAATACATCTTTTGTTACGTCTTTTTTCAATCTGGATTTTTCATTTATGAGTGCTATATTTTAAAACCATACAACTATGTATATGATTTTTTCATCTGGGTTTCCCATTCATGAGTGTTAAATTTTGAAACCATCTTACGTTTTATGTTTTATTTTCACTCTGGATTTTTCATTTATGACTGTTTAATTTTAAAACCATAAAACGTTTTATATATTTTCTCATCTGGATTTCTCATTTATGAGTGTTCAACTTTGGAACAATACAGCTTTTTATATGTCTTTTTGTAATCTGGATTTCCCATTAATCAGTGTTAACTTTTGAAACTCTACATCGTTTTATGATTTTCTTTCATCTCGATTTCTCATTTATGAGTGTTAAAATTTGAAACTTTATTACTTTTTATATGCTTTTTTCATCAGGATTTCTCATTTATCAGTGTTCTACTTTTAAACAATACATCTTTTCTTATATCTTTTTTCAATCCGTATTTGTCATTTATGAGTGCTATGTTTTGAAACCATACAACTTTGTATATGCTTTTTTCATCTGGATTTCTCATTTATGAGTGTTCAATTTTGAAACAATACAGTTTTTTCTATGTCTTTCCTCAATATGGATTTTTCATGTATCAGTGTTCAACTTTGATACGTTACAACTTTTTATGTTTTATTTTCAATCTGGATTCTTATTTATGAGGGTTCAACTTTGCAACCATGCAACTTTTTATGGGTTTTTTTCAATCTAGATTTTTAATTTATGAAAGTTAAATTTTGAAACCATACAACGTTTTATATGCTTGTATCATCTGGATTTCTCATTTATCAGTTTTCTACTTTGAAACAATACAGCTTTTACATGTTTTTTGTAATTTGGATTTCCCATTCATGAGTGTTAAATTTTAAAACCATACATCGTTTTATATGTGTTTCTATCAATTTGCATTTCTCATTTATGAAAGTTTTAACTTTGAAACCATACAACTTTTTATTTTTTTTTAATCTAGATTTCCCATTCATGATTATTAAATTTCGAAACCATACATCGTTCTATGTGTTTTTTATCATGTGGATTTCTCATTTGTGATTGTTCAATTTTGAAACCATGCAATTTTTAATTTTTATTTTTTTTAATCTGGATTTTTCATTTATTAGTGTTATATTTTGAAACACTACATCGTTTGATGTTTTTCTGTCATATGGATTTCTCATTTATCAGTGTTAAAATTTGAAACAATATCGCTTTTTACATGTCTTTCTTCAATCTGGATTTTTCATTTATCAGTGTTCTACTTTGAAACAATACATCCTTTACATATTTTTTTAATCTAAATTTCCCATTCATGAGTGTTAAACTTTGATACCATACATCGTTTTATATGTGTTTCTATCAATTTGCATTTCTTCTTTATGAGTGTTTAACTTTGAAACAATACAACTTTTATTTTTAAACTGGATTTCCCATTCATGAGTATTAAATTTCGAAACCATTCCACGTTTTATTTGTGTTTTTTCATGAGGATTTTTCATTTATGAGTGTTCAACTTTGGAACAATGCAGCTTTTTATAAGTCTTTTTTTAATCTGGATTTCCCATTCATGAGATTATAAATTTTCTTACTGTATATCGTTTTATGCTTTTCTTTCATCTGGTTTTCTCATTTAGGAGTGTTCTACTTATAAATAATACATCTTTTCTTACGTCTTTTTTGAATCTGGATTTTTCATTTATGAGTGCTATATTTTGAAACCATACAACTATGTATATGCTTTTTTCATCTGGATTTCTCATTTATTAGTGTTCAAATTTGAAACCTTATTACTCTTTATATGCTTTTTTGATCTGGATTTCTCATTTATGAGGGTTCAACTTTCAAACGTTACAAATTTTTATATTGTTTTTTCATTTGGATTTTTTATTTATTAGTGTTGAACATTGAAACAATACAGCTTTTTATATGTTTTTTTCAATCTGGATTTTTCATTTATGAGTGTTTAACTTTCAAACCATACATCTTTTTATATTGTTATTTGATCTGGATTTCTTATTTATGAGTGTTCACCTTTGAAACCTTACAACTTTTTATAAGTTTTCTTTCATCTGGAGTTCTCATTTATGAGTGTTGAACTTTGAAACCATACAACTTTTTATGTTTTTTTTTCAATCTAGATTTTTTAATTTATGAAAGTTAAATTTTGAAACCATACAACATTTTATATGTTTTTTCATCTGGATTTCTCATTTATCAGTGTTCAACTTTGAAATAAATCAACTTTTATGATTTTTTCTTATTTTGTATTTCTCATTTATGTGCGTTTCACTTTGAAAGCGTACAACTTTTATGTTTCTTGGTCAATGGGGATTTTTTTTATTTCTGAGTGTTTAACTTTGAAACCTTAAACTTTTTATATGTTTTTTTTCAATCTAGATTTCTCATTGATGACTGTTCAACTTTGAAACTATACAACTTTTTATGTTTTTCGGTCAATAAGGATTTTTCATTTATGAGTGTTAAATTTTGAAACAATACAATGTTTTATATATTTTTCATCTGGATTTCTCACATATAAGTGTTCTCCATTGAAACCTTACAAATTTTTATTTGTTTTCTTTCAATCTGGATTGCTCATTTATGAGTGTTCAACTTTGAAATTATACATTTTTTATGATTTTTTTTAAATCTGGATTTTTCATTTATAAGTGTAATATTTCGAAATCATACAACTTTTTATATGTTTTTTTATTTGGATTTCTCATTTATGAGTGTTAAACTTTGAACAATACAGCTTTTTTATGTCTTTTTTTAATCTGGATTTCCCATTCATGAGTGTTAACTTTTGAAACCATCCAAAGTTTCATGTTTTATTTTCACTCTGGAATTTTCATTTATGAATGTTTAATTTTAAAACCATAAAATGTTTTATATATTTTCTCATCTGGATTTCTCATTTATAAGTGTTCAACTTTGAAACCTTACAACTTTTTATATTGTTTTTTCATCTGGATTTTTCATTCATGAGTGTTCAAAATTGAGATAATACAACTTTTTATATGTTTTTTTCTGAATCTGGATTTCTCACTTATAAGTGTTCAACGTTGAACCAATACAACTTTTTATGTTTTTTCTCAATTTGGATTTCTAATTTATGAGTGTTCTACATTGAAACAATAGATCTTTTCATATCTCTTTTTTTCAAACTGGATTTTCATTTATGAGTTATATTTTAAAACCATACAACTTTTTATATGTTTTTTTCATCTGATTTCTCATTTATCAGTGTTCTAGTTATAAACAATACATCTTTTCTTAAGTCTTTTTTCAATCTGGATTTTTGATTTATGAGTGCTATATTTTGAAACAATACAACTTTGTATATGCTTTTTTCATCTGGATTTCTCATTTATGAGTGTTCAACTCTGAAACAACACAGCTTTTTATATGTCTTTCTTCACTCTGGATTTTCATTTATCAGTGTTCATCTTTGAAACAATACATCTTTTATGGTTTTTTTCTCAATTTGGATTTTTATTTATGTGTCTTCAACTTTGAAACCATACAACTTTGTATATTGTTTTTTCATCTCGATTTTTCATTTATGAGTGTTAAATTTTGAAAACATGTAACATTTTCTATGTTTTCTCTTCTGGATTTCTCATTTATAAGTGTTCAACTTTGAAACCATACAACTTTTTATATTATTATTTCATCTGGATTTCTTATTGATGAGTGTTCAACTTTGAAACCTTGCAACTTTTTTTGTGTTTTCTTTCACCTGGGTTTTCATTTATGAGTGTTCGACTTTGAAACCATACAACTTTTATGTTTTTTTTTTCAATCTAGATTTTCATTTATAAAGTTAAATTTTGAAACCATACAACATTTTATATTTTTCTTTCATCTGGATTTCTCACTTATTAGTGTTCAACTTTGAACCAATACAACTTTTTATGTTTTTTTCTCAATTTGGATTTCTAATTTATGTGTGTTCAAATTTGAAACCTTATTACTTTTTATATGCTTTTTTCATCTGGATTTCTCATTTATTAGTGTTCCACTTATAAAGAATACATCTTTTGTTACGTCTTTTTTCAATCCGTATTTGTCATTTATGAGTGCTATATTTTGAAACCATACAACTTTGTATATGCTTTTTTCATCTGGACTTCTCACCGATGAGTGTTCAACATTTAAACAATACAGCTTTTTATATGTCTTTTCTCAATCTCGATTTTTCATTTATGAGTGTTATATTTTGAAACCATACAATTCGTATATGTTTTTTGATCTGATTTCTCATTTATGAGTATTCAATTTTGAAACAATACAACGTTTTGTATGTTTTTTCATCTGGATTTCTTACTTCTAAGTGTTCAACTTTGAAACCTTATAAATTTTTTTTTGAATCTTGATTCTTATTTATGAGTGTTCAACTTTGAAACCATACAACTTTTTATATGCTTTTCTCACCTGGATTTCTCATTTATGAGTGTTCAACTTTGATGTATTGTAATACAGCTTTTTATGTCTTTTGTCAATGTGGATTTCTCATTTATGAGTGTTCTACTTTGAAACCATACAACTTTTTATATTGTTTTTCAACTGGATTTCTCATTTATGAGTGTTCAACTTGGAAACGATACAACATTTAGTATTTTTTTTAATCTGGATTTCTCATTTACAAGTGTTCTACTTTGAAACCATACAACTTTTTATGTTATTTTAAATTTGGACTTCCCATTCATGAGTGTTAAATTTTGAAACCATACATCGTTCTATGTTTTTTTAATTTGGATTTCTCATTTACGTGTGTTCAACTTTGAAACCATACAACATTTTATATTGTTTTTCAACTGGATTTCTCATTTATGAGTGTTCAACTTGGAAACGATACAACATTTAGTATTTTTTTAATCTGGATTTCCCATTCATGAGTGTTAAATTTTGAAACCATACATCGTTTTACGTTTTTTTTTCAATCTGAATTTCTCATTTATGATTGTTAAATTTTGAAACCATACATTGTTTTGTATGTTTTTTTGTCATCTGGATTTCTCATTTATGAGTTTTCAACTTTGAAACAATACACCTTTTTATATGTTTTTCTTCAATTTGATTTTTCATTTATGAGTGTTAAATTTTGAAATCATCCAACGTTTATATGTTTTTCTTCTGGATTTTTCATGTATGAGCGTTGTATGTTTTGAAATCATACAATATTTTATATGTTTTTAAGTGAAAGACTCTGAACAGGGGTGTGATGTTTGTATCTTACAACCTAACATCTGTAAAGGTACGAGTTGAAATCTAAACTCATATCATTTTGTTTATTTCATTAGAATTTTTCACGTAATTTAAGAACAAGGAAGGATAAAAAGTATCTATAAACAGTTTTAAACTAGCATCATTTCTCCCTAATAGTGGTTCCACATTGTCAAACAAAACAACTGACTGTGGGGCTTATACACTCTATCGCGTGTTTCATTAAAATCTTAAATTCTTTATATGTTTGTGACAAATAAAAAAAAATAAGATTTCCTCAAGTTTCTTTCATTTGATTGAAACAGTTAAAATAATTATGTTTTCCTATTTTGTGATAATTTAATTATGTCGTCATTTGTCGTTGTTGTTATTAAACATAAAGCTACACAACGAAATATTTGCGCTCCGTCAATCGTGGGTATTAAAGTCCAAATTTTAGCGTTATAAGTTGAGCCTTCGTCTTTCCGCTGAGCCACCGGGTGAAGGGTATTATTAATTTTTCCACGTAAATACTTATTATTCTATACATTTGTCGGTTAAATTTCAGTTTCACAAAAAAGTAAACAAAATTAATATCGCAAATAATCACAGTCATGAAATAAAAGACTTGTAGTGTATACTTTATTAATCAATTATTTTGTGAGTTAATATTTCATGATTTTTTAGTTTTTTTATAACAACAGAATTAAAAGGAGACGATTATTGGAAGTTGTGTTTATAATTCATCAGTGTTGTGGCTATCGAACGTCGCGTGAAATTTATAATGTCGAGAATATAAAGATTTCTAAACGGCAATCAAACGGTTAATTGTTAAATATATGAACAATGTAAGACAAGCGCAAACAACATAGAGATAGAGAAGACAAGAATATAAAGTCATGGGAAATAGAAGTACGGCAAAGAAAAGTTAAACGTAAAGTTAACTGCCTTAGGACTGAAAGACTTAATTGTTAATATAGTACTAATGATTAATATTTTAAATAAAACTTAGAGTTTTAAAAGAGACAAGATGTATAGTTTTTTTCCGTCAAAGAAAGTTCTAAAGTAAGCCAACTAGCGTGAGTGCAACTTTTAAAAGGAACAGGCGACATCTGAAGTATGAGAACCAGAAGATTACTGGAAGAGCACTATATGACTGTGGTAACTCATGTTATAATTGTAAGTGGATTACACACAGAATACTAGTGCGATAGAAATAGAGAAATTAATTAGACTTGTCAACCGAAATTCTGAATCCATTGAATAGGGCTAAATAGACTTTTGACAAGAAGAAGAGAACTATATATAGTGTTTGTGATATGCCTGTAATCTCTATAGTGTAAAAACTTGTACGTACGTTTAATAAGTTTGAAAAACAAGTGGAGTGGGTGCTGTTTGTTTTGTTTTAATGCTATCGCCAACAAATCACAGACTCCTACTATGGAAGAATCCTTAGCTCAACACCCATATTATTCAACCTACTTACTAAATACTGCTACTATACATAATATTAAGAAGAATAAGTGCATTATTTTGACAATCACATTAATTACTGCTGTAATACCCCATGCATTTTACACAGGAGTGAGTTTTTTCCTCAGTTTTGTTTTCTTCAGTTCTTCATACTGAGAATTGTAACAGCCATAAACGTTAAATTATTCAATATGCTGCATGCAACATACGGATTCTAGCGGTCTTGAACGTAATATGAAATACGTCTGTAATTTAGGGGTTATCAGGCCAAGCATGGCCAAGCGTGTTAAGGCGTGCGACTCGTAATCTGAGGGTCGCGGGTTCGCATCCTGGTCGCGCCAAACATGCTCGCCCTTTCAGCCGTGGGGGCGTTATAATATGACGGTCAATCCCACTCTTCGTTGGTAAAAGAGTAGCCTAAGAGTTGGCGGTAGGTGGTCATGACTAGCTGCCTTCCCTCTAGTCTTACACTGCTAAATTAGGGACGGCTAGCACAGATAACCCTCGAGTAGCTTTGTACGAAATTCAAAAACAAACAAACAAAATTAGGGGTTATTATATCGAAACAGCGTTGCGTTTATGAATTCTTTCTATATATGTTTTGTTATCATGTCCGTCATGATAACACCCTCAAAAAAAATTAAGTTAAATCGTTGTTAAGACTTTTCTTATGTCGATAATTCCTTTATCATTGCATATAGTGATGCAGTGTTCGTGAATACGATGTTATTACTGTGATTAAAGCGCCCCAAAAATTACTTTAAGCCTCTAAAACGCCAGCTTCCAAATCTAGCGTTGAAACTCTGTCATTAAATCACCCTTTTCTTTGGTACAGTTTTTTTTTTTTTTTTACCTTAATACGACCAGCATCCATTCACAAGTCTTATAATAATCGTTTTCTAATGGCAGGAAAAAAACAACACATTCCAAAAACAATGTTAAAAAGTCATTTAGTATTTTTTTCAACCGTTGTCACCCACGGAATGATTTGTGTCTCTTAAGATTATCCCAAAATTGTAAGAGGTAAAAAACGTCTGAAAAACTTTTCAAAGAAATTTGCAAAATGAGCCATTAAGATAATGCAAAAAGAGCAGAATATTAGTAATAATTATTGTCTAACGTGGTCGATTCAAAGACTTTGATTGCATAGGTATGAGGTACTCTGGAATTTAATTACGGAGAACCAAAAATGTGAACTGAGTCTATAGTCGGAGTCACTTCCGATGGGTCTCACTAATGTAAATACTTTAAAAGATCTTCTGATTTTTTTTTTTTTTTTGACGTGTGGTTGTGTTTTGATCTATGCTATATAATAGGCTTGACTGACATTTAGGCAAAACTATAGATTTTTGTAATTTCGTAATGAACGCATGCTTCATTCTTACGCCCAAATACTATCGTCAGCAGTACGAGTGCCTAACTGATCAGGCCTGGCATAGCCAAGCGCGTTAAGGCGTGCGCTTCGTAATCTGAGGGTCGCGGGTTCGCGCCCGAATCGCGCCAACATGCTCGCCCTCCCAGCCGTGGGGGCGTTATATGTTACGGTCAATCCCACTTTCGTTGGTAAAAGAGTAGCCCAAGAGTTGGCGGTGGGTGGTGATGATTAGCTAACTTCCATCTAGTCTTACACTGCTAAATTAGGGACGGCTAGCACAGATAGCCCTCGAGTAGCTTTGTGCGAAATTCCAAAACAAACAAACAAAGCCTAACTGATGGTTCGTTTTCCTTTCGTGATTTATTAAAATACTAGTGAAAGTACCCAGCTTCGCTTGGGTTATTAGGTTGATAGTGTGTGTATTCTGAACAAATGTTAGCATAAAAGTATAACCTCTATACCTTTTTATGCTAAGTCACATAACATAAAATCCGCTGTTAGAACGCATTGTTACTAAAATACACTGGCTTTTCTATATATTAGAAATTGTTATATACGGCGTCAATTCTTTTCTATGTGGTTTTGCACAAGTTTGCCTCATTAAAAGATGCGCGCGCACTGTATAATTAAGTAATACATAGTTGCACATACTCAGGGTCCACTTAGTATGAGAACTGAATTTGAGGTTTCTAAGTTCTTTCCTCTTGAAACTATGGCGGTCATTACATACATAGACATGCACGTGCGTACGTATACTCGTGCGGGTCTGTATCTGTGATTTTTATTTGTAATATAAGAAAAAACTTCTTTTCTATGTAGTTTTCACATAAAATATGCGCACGCACGCGAATGAGTAATAATATAACCAGGTGCACGTCCTCAGGGTCTACTTAGTATCTGTAAAAAAATTCAGGTTTTAGTTTCTTTCTTCTTGAGCTATGGTATTCACATTTCTTTTCTATTTTGTGTTTCGCCAGCTTGTCTCATAAGAAATGCGCATGTGCGCACATACGTAGATAAATAATAGTAATATCCAGTTGCACACTCTCAGGGTACCACTTAGCATTAGTGCAAAATTTCACCTACTATCATACAATGATCCCAAGCATGCAAAAAATATGGTGAAGCGACAGCCGGGGTTAAAAATGCCGATGGAACATTCACAACCATGGCTTGGCCTGCACAATGTACGATATGAATATTATTAAGACAGTGTGAGCTTATGTCAAAATTGAGAAGGTTTGGTTTGATTTGAATTTCGCACAAAGCTACATGAGTGCTATCTGTATTAGCCTTCCCTAATTTAGCAGCGTAAGACTTGAAAGAAGGCAGCTAGTCATCACTACCCACCGCCAAATCTTGGGCTGCTCTTTACCAAGGAATAGTGGGATTGACTGTAACATTATAACGCCCCTACGGCTGAAAGGGCGAGCATGTTTCTTGTGACGGCGATTCGAACCCGCGACCCTCGGATTACGAGTCGAGTGCCTTAACCACGTGGCCATGCCGGGCCCATACCGCTGTGCCATTGGAAGGCACGAACCAGGCGAGTTAATAAGATGGAAAAAAATATCAAAACCAAACTATTAAAGGAATAAAACAGAAATAGAATAAAATAATGAACACAAACAAACAAACAAACCAAAATAAATAAGATAAAAATATTTTGCATGAAGCTCCTATAGGGTTCGTTTCTTCAGAAAATTCTTTATTCATCTTCTACTGTTTGCCATCAATTAGTCAAGTAGTCGTCCTTTGCATTATCATAAAAATGTGTTAAGCAATCGCATAAATGCTTTCTTTGAATAAATATTGCTTAAAATACGTATGTGTGTGTTTATTTCTTGTATTTCGTGCAAAACTCTTTGAGAGCTGTTTACGCCAGCCATCACTAATTTTTAACTGATGTACTAGAGAGAAGACAGCTAATTAATAACCACCGTCAACTCTTTGAGTACAATTCTCTGACTAAATATGATGATCTTACCTTCATTACTATAACGCACCCTTAATTTCAGGAAAACGATGCTTTTTGTTTTGTTTTTGCGATAACTGGATGCGAGTTACAGAATATCAGTTTTACAGCAAGAAATGATAATCACTGATTTGGAAAGAAGCGGGAATTACAAATTAGGCTGTTTCTAAAGTCCTAGTGTAAGGATTGCAGTACCCTTTTGGTGGTTAGAAGGTATGCTCGAGAGCTTAAAAGATTAAAATTCTGGGTTCAGTCTCTGCAGTGCTCATACGTGAATAGCCTATTGGAGTAACTCTTGAAACAGCCATATTGAAATATCCACGATAAATTTTTTTTTACAGTTTTAGCTTCATTTTTGCTGATGTTGAATGCAAACTTTGTTATCATTTTTCGCGTTGCAATAAAACTCGTGTCTGCAAGCACAAATAGCTCCAACATGTTAAGCGACACCGTGTGTGGAGTAGCTTTGAGACTGTAAATTACGATTATAAACCTAACAAGATTTATACCTAAACTATTATTCAGCAAAAGTCAATGTAAGTGTCCGCTTATAGTTGGGTTACTCCATGTCAACTCACCCAGAATAAAGAACTTTTCCCAGTTCATGTCATAGATTTTCTTGAAACAAATTCAAGCAAAATCTTCATTTTGATTTATTCAGCCATGCAGCGCAGCTTTAAAATTTTCCAAGGCATGAAATGACCCAGCTAGTGAGCCGCTGCACCGATTGTCATCAAACCGGGCTTGCACCTTTAAAACTCCATGGGAGTGGCATATGAAACCTAGTGATTGAATTTAGCCCCTTATGTCACTTCCCACCCCAACGGGGTCCCAATGAACGGGCACTTCATCTAGTACTTTGTATGCCAACTTTATCCCTGAACAAGTAAGGTCCACCTTTCGAAAGTGCTCAGGTTATTGGTTTTATGACGTCATAAATGCCTATACTTTTGATATGTAACATTTAGAAGAACGTATCAAATTCTTACTTTTTTTTACCAATGTTATTCTGTTACTTCACAATAAAAAAATACCTTATTTTATACCAACTGATCTTAAAATAAGAAACGTATTACCAGCTAACATTAAATTATAAATTCATCTTACAACCAGTCTTCACAGTTTCAGCTATTAATTTCCCAAACGGGAGCCGAATGCCGCTGGAGGGGTAACGTGTTTTAACCACTTGCACCACTTTACAGTACAGTGTTATCTATCAGTCAGCTAATACACTAGAGTGACATCACATAAGAGATGCTTGACGTTGCAATTTGTACTGTCGTGACGTCAACAAACGTGCGTATGCCATTGAACATGAGAAGTATATGCTCTGCGGGCTACAATATAGCAACACACAATAAGCTATCTGTGCTCTGCCCACCACGGGTATCGAAAGCCAGTTTTTAGCGTTCTAAGTCCTAGACATACCGCTGTACCACTGGGGGAACCAATACAGCATGACATATGAACATAAGCAAGAAATAAACATATTCGTCACTCTTAATTTCAGTTATATTTTCTCTTGAAACAGAACGTTTTCTGAACCGTGTGGAAGGACACCTAGAAACTGTCAGTTTGCTATTAATACTTCTGTTGAAAAGCAAGTACTCCATTATTCTTATGTGGCACAAGTTACTCGCAAAGCTGATAACAGTTTTAAAACTCTGAAGTACATATAAGTACTCGATATTATGGAGCCCCCTCGTGGCTTATAATGCTAAAACCGGTTTCGATACCCATGGAAGAAAAGCAGCAAAAGCTTAGGTAATTCCATGCTGGATTCTAATATCAAGAACTCTAGTTTTAAAGCCTAGCCTATTCTTAACGTTATTTTCAAGATTTCCGGTTATTATGAGTCCTAGAAACAACTAACAAAATCATATTTATTTGAACAAACCCATTGTTAAAAGCTCTTATTCTAATTTCTGCCCTTTATTATTATTTTTTCACTCTCTTCTGCTTAATCTCTTATTTTGACTGATTTTTATACATTTTATTTGTGATACAATGTTACCTTTCGTGTTTTAATTATGCACAATAATGTTTTACACTTTCATTCTATCACTCCTTCCTGATGACGAAGTAAAAATGTATTCTCAAGACGACTGGTATGGATATTAAAACTTTTATTGAAATAAAGTACAGAACAACGTTTCAACCTTCTTAGGTCTCTTCAGGTTAACAAAGAGAGTTTACAACTAACGTGGCCCGGCATGGCAAGGTGGTTAAGGCGCTCGACTCGTAATATGAGGGTCGCGAGCCGTGGGGGCGTTATAATGTTACGGTCAATCTCACTATTTGTTGATTAAAGAGTAGCCCAAGAGTTAGCTGTAGATGCTAATGACTAGCTGCCTTCTCTCTCGTCTTACACTGCTAAATTAGGGACGACTAGCGCAGTTAGCCCTGAAGTAGCTTTGGGCGAAATTCAAAACAAACCAAACCTTCCTTTACACAAGTTTCACGACTGCATTTACAAGGAAATAAGTGAATTAAATAGGCTAGTAGTACAACAAAGTATGAATGGATTGGACAGATGGATTTTACTGATCCAAAGATAACCTCGACAAGTAATTATCAGACTGTATCGAATCCTTAATTGTCCCTTATTCGAGAATACTGCAACTGTAAACTTTAATAACGACGTTAATATTCTACAAGCGAGTGTTGAGTCTTATTAGATGCAATTAGTGTAGTAATTTAATCGTATGGAAGAAATTTCTTGGAAATTCTCGAATTACAAACCAGTTTATGAATCTATTTGTCATCGAGTCAGTTGCTTTAGTCTTCGAGCTGGAAGAGAAAAATCACGATTAGTAATGAACGTCTATCGTAGATTAGTTGTACTGGAATTCCTTCACCAAGTTATGGCATACAACGCTAGAAAGAGTCATAAAAAGGAAATTGTAAATGAAATTCCTTTGTCACAGAACTGTGACTGTATATATTTATCTAAAGTAATTGTTTAAATTACTATAGCTACATTTTCATGAATATTGTCAACACACTGAACTACTTGTATAGTGATATCTTTACGTAATCCCAAGAAAGCGAAATATTCGTCTGGTGATATACTTACCTCATATTTGGCGACACCTTTAGGCTATCGCTAAAGATGTACATGTATTTGTATAGTGACCACAAATTAAAAAAAAGCCAAAATCGGGAAAACGCAAATATGCTTTAGTGTTTTTTTTTTACACAATCTTCCCCGTATTTTACGATTTTACTGCATTTTGCTCACTTCTTCCTGCTCGTGTTATGTATTCGTCTACTGTCATATTTCTGATCAATCCTCATCACGTTTTACTCAGCGTGCCATGTTTCCACTCTGTGATCCAAGCTCTGCTGATTAGTTGTAATATTTCTACTCTCTCCTCCAAGCTCTGCTGATTAGTTGTAATGTTTCTACTCTCTCCTCCAAGCCCTGCTGATTAGTTGTAATGTTTCTACTCTCTCCTCCAAGCTCTGCTGATTAGTTATAATATTTCTACTTTCTCTTCCAAGCTCTGCTGATTAATTATAATATTTCTACTCTCTCCTCCAAGCTCTGCTGATTAGTTGTAATATTTCTACTCTCTCCTCCAAGCTCTGCTGATTAGTTGTAATATTTCCTACTCTCTCTATCCAAGCCCTGCTGATTAGTTGTAATATTTCTACTCTCTCTCTCCAAGCTCTGCTGATTAGTTGTAATATTTCTACTCTCTCCTCCAAGCTCTTGCTGATTAGTTGTAATATTCCTACTCTCTCCTCCAAGCTCTGCTGATTAGTTGAAATATTTCTACTCTCCTCTCCTCAAAGCTCTGCTGATTAGTTTTAATATTTCTACTCTCTCCTCCAAGCTCTGCTGATTGGTTGTAATATTTCTACTCTCTCCTCCAGGCTCTGCTGGTTGAGTTGTAATATTTCTACTCTCTCTCCAAGCTCTGCTGATTAGTTGTAATATTTCTACTCTCCTCCCTCCGTTTCAGCTCTGCTGATTGGTTGTAATATTTCTACTCTCTCTCCAAGCTCTGCTGATTAGTTGTAATATTTCTACTCTCTCCTCCAAGCTCTGCTGATTAGTTGTAATATTTCTACTCTCTCCTTCAAGCTCTGCTGATTGGTTGTAATATTTCTACTCTCTCCTCAAAGCTCTGCTGATTAGTTTTAATATTTCTACTCTCTCCTCCAAGCTCTGCTGATTGATTGGTTGTAATATTTCTACTCTCTCCTCCAAGCTCTGCTGATAAGTTGTAATATTTCTACTCTCTCCTCCAAGCTCTGCTGATTATTTGTAATATTTCTATTCTCTCCTCCAAGCTCTGCTTTGATTGGTTGTAATATTTCTACTCTCTCCTCCAAGCTCTGATTTGATTGGTTGTAATATTTCTATTCTCTCCTCCAAGCTCTTTAATTGGTTGTGTTGTTCATACTCTCTCCTCCAAGCTCTGCTGATTGGTTGTAATATTTCTACTCTCTCTTCCAGGCTCTGCTTTGATTGGTTGTAATATTCTACTCTCTCCTCCAAGCTCTGCTTTGATTGGTTGTAATATTTCTATCTTCTCTCCTCCAAGCTCTGCTGATTGGTTGTAATATTTCTACTCTCTCCTCCAAGCTCTGCTGATTGGTTGTAATATTTCTATTCTCTCCTCCAAGCTCTTCTATTCAGTTGTAATGTTTATATACTCTCTCCTCCAAGTTCTGCTGATTAGTTGTAATATTTCTCTCTCTCTCCAAGCTCTGCTGATTGGTTGTAATATTTCTACTCTCTCCTTCAAACTACTGCTTTGATTGGTTGTAATATTTTCTACTCTCTCCTTCCAAGCTCTGCTGATTAGTTGTAATATTTCTATTCTCTCCTCCAAGCTCTTCTAATCAGTTGTAATGTTTT
>NC_134827.1:116146789-116297684 GCF_004210375.1 Tachypleus tridentatus
GGGTATATAACTAACATGGTAAGAGATCTAGGTTGGGTATATAACTAACTATGGGTAAGAGATCTAGGTTGGGTATATAACTAACATGGTAAGAGATCTAGGTTGGGTATATAACTAACATGGTAAGAGATCTAGGTTGGGTATATAACTAACATGGTAAGAGATCTAGGTTGGGTATATAACCAACATGGTAAGAGATCTAGGTTGGGTATATAACCAAACATGGTAAGAGATCTAGGTTGGGTATATAACTAACATGGTAAGAGATCTAGGTTGGGTATATAACTAACATGGTAAGAGATCTAGGTTGGGTATATAACCAACATGGTAAGAGATCTAGGTTGGGTATATAACCAACATGGTTAGAGATCTAGGTTGGTATATAACCAACATGGTAAGAGATCTAGGTTGGGTATATAACTAACATGGTAAGAGATCTAGGTTGGGTATATAACTAACATGGTAAGAGATCTAGGTTGGATATATAACCTAACATGGTAAGAGATCTAGGTTGGGTATATAACTAACATGGTAAGAGATCTAGGTTGGGTATATAACTAACATGGTAAGAGATCTAGGTTGGGTATATAACCAACATGGTAAGAGATCTAGGTTGGGTATATAACTAACATGGTAAGAGATCTAGGTTGGGTATATAACTAACATGGTAAGAGATCTAGGTTGGGTATATAACTGACATGGTAAGAGATCTAGGTTGGGTATATAACTAACATGGTAAGAGATCTAGGTTGGGTATATAACTAACATGGTAAGAGATCTAGGTTGGGTATATAGATAACTAAGAGATCTAGGTTGGGTATATAACTAACATGGTAAGAGATCTAGGTTGGATATATAACTAACATGGTAAGAGATCTAGGTTGGGTATATAACTAACATGGTAAAGAGATCTAGGTTGGGTATATAACCAACATGGTAAGAGATCTAGGTTGGGTATATAACTAACATGGCAAGAGATCTACATGGTAAGAGATCTAGGTTGGGTATATAACTAACATGGTAAGAGATCTAGGTTGGTATATAACTAACATGGTAAGAGATCTAGGTTGGGTATATAACTAACATGGTAGAGATCTAGATCTTGGGGATATATAACCAACATGGTAAGAGATCTAGGTTGGGTATATAACTAACATGGTAAGAGATCTAGACTGGGTATATAAATAACATGGTAAGAGATCTAGGTTGGGTATATAACTAACATGGTAAGAGATCTAGGTTGGATATATAACTAACATGGTAAGAGATCTAGGTTGGGTATATAACTAACATGGTAGAGAGATCTAGGTTGGGTATATAACCAACATGGTAAGAGATCTAGGTTGGGTATATAACTAACATGGCAAGAGATCTAGGTTGGGTATATAACCAACATGGTAAGAGATCTAGGTTGGGTATATAACTAACATGGTAAGAGATCTAGGTTGGATATATAACCAACATGGTAAGAGATCTAGGTTGGGTATATAACTAACATGGTAAGAGATCTAGGTTGGGTATATAACTAACATGGTAAGAGATCTAGGTTGGGTATATAACCAACATGGTAAGAGATCTAGGTTGGGTATATAACCAACATGGTAAGAGATCTAGGTTGGGTATATAACTAACATGGTAAGAGATCTAGGTTGGGTATATAACCTAACATGGTAAGAGATCTAGGCTGGGTATATAAATAACATGGTAAGAGATCTAGGTTGGGTATATAACCAACATGGTAAGAGATCTAGGTTGGGTATATAACTAACATGGTAAGAGATCTAGGTTGGGTATATAACCAACATGGTAAGAGATCTAGGTTGGGTATATATATGGTAAAGATCTAGGCTGGGTATATAACATGGTAAGAGATCTAGGGTTGGGTATATAACCAACATGGTAAGAGATCTAGGTTGGGTATATAACCAACATGGTAAGAGATCTAGGTTGGGTATATAACTAACATGGTAAGAGATCTAGGTTGGGTATATAACCAACATGGTAAGAGATCTAGGTTGGATATATAACCAACATGGTAAGAGATCTAGGTTGGGTATATAACCAACATGGTAAGAGATCTAGGTTGGATATATAACCAACATGGTAAGAGATCTAGGTTGGGTATATAACCAACATGGTAAGAGATCTAGGTTGGATATATAACCAACATGGTAAGAGATCTAGGTTGGGTATATAACCAACATGGTAAGAGATCTAGGTTGGGTATATAACTAACATGGTAAGAGATCTAGGTTGGGTATATAACCAACATGGTAAGAGATCTAGGTTGGGAGTATATAACTAACATGGTAAGAGATCTAGGTTGGGTATATAACCAACATGGTAAGAGATCTAGGTTGGGTATATAACCAACATGGTAAGAGATCTAGGTTGGGTATATAACCAACATGGTAAGAGATCTAGGTTGGGTATATAACCAACATGGTAAGAGATCTAGGTTGGGTATATAACTAGACATGGTAAGAGATCTAGGTTGGGTATATAACTAACATGGTAAGAGATCTAGGTTGGGTATATAACCAACATGGTAAGAGATCTAGGTTGGGTATATAACCAACATGGTAAGAGATCTAGGTTGGGTATATAACCAACATGGTAAGAGATCTAGGTTGGGTATATAACCAACATGGTAAGAGATCTAGGTTGGGTATATAACCAACATGGTAAGAGATCTAGGTTGGGTATATAACCAACATGGTAAGAGATCTAGGTTGGGTATATAACTAACATGGTAAGAGATCTAGGTTGGGTATATAACCAACATGGTAAGAGATCTAGGTTGGGTATATAACCAACATGGTAAGAGATCTAGGTTGGGTATATAACCAACATGGTAAGAGATCTAGGTTGGGTATATAACCAACATGGTAAGAGATCTAGGTTGGGTATATAACCAACATGGTAAGAGATCTAGGTTGGGTATATAACCAACATGGTAAGAGATCTAGGTTGGGTATATAACTAACATGGTAAGAGATCTAGGTTGGGTATATAACCAACATGGTAAGAGATCTAGGTTGGGTATATAACCAACATGGTAAGAGATCTAGGTTGGGTATATAACTAACATGGTAAGAGATCTAGGCTGGGTATATAACCAACATGGTAAGAGATCTAGGTTGGGTATATAACCAACATGGTAAGAGATCTAGACTGGGTATATAAGAATCTAGGCTGGGTATATAAACATGGTAAGAGATCTAGGTTGGGTATATAACTAACATGGTAAGAGATCTAGACTGGGTATATAACCAACATGGTAAGAGATCTAGGTTGGGTATATAACCAACATGGTAAGAGATCTAGGTTGGGTATATAACCTAACATGGTAAGAGATCTAGGTTGGGTATATAACCAACATGGTAAGAGATCTAGGTTGGGTATATAACCAACATGGTAAGAGATCTAGGCTGGGTATATAACCAACATGGTAAGAGATCTAGGTTGGGTATATAACCAACATGGTAAGAGATCTAGGTTGGGTATATAACCAACATGGTAAGAGATCTAGGTTGGGTATATAACCAACATGGTAAGAGATCTAGGTTGGGTATATAACCAACATGGTAAGAGATCTAGGTTGGGTATATAACCAACATGGTAAGAGATCTAGGTTGGGTATATAACCAACATGGTAAGAGATCTAGGTTGGGTATATAACCAACATGGTAAGAGATCTAGGTTGGATATATAACCAACATGGTAAGAGATCTAGGTTGGGTATATAACCAACATGGTAAGAGATCTAGGTTGGGTATATAACCAACATGGTAAGAGATCTAGGTTGGGTATATAACCAACATGGTAAGAGATCTAGGTTGGGTATATAACCAACATGGTAAGAGATCTAGGTTGGGTATATAACCAACATGGTAAGAGATCTAGGCTGGGTATATAACCAACATGGTAAGAGATCTAGGTTGGGTATATAACCAACATGGTAAGAGATCTAGGTTGGGTATATAACCAACATGGTAAGAGATCTAGGTTGGGTATATAACCAACATGGTAAGAGATCTAGGTTGGGTATATAACCAACATGGTAAGAGATCTAGGTTGGGTATATAACCAACATGGTAAGAGATCTAGGTTGGGTATATAACCAACATGGTAAGAGATCTAGGTTGGGTATATAACCAACATGGTAAGAGATCTAGGTTGGGTATATAACCAACATGGTAAGAGATCTAGGTTGGGTATATAACCAACATGGTAAGAGATCTAGGTTGGGTATATAACCAACATGGTAAGAGATCTAGGTTGGGTATATAACCAACATGGTAAGAGATCTAGGTTGGGTATATAACCAACATGGTAAGAGATCTAGGTTGGGTATATAACTAACATGGTAAGAGATCTAGGTTGGGTATATAACCAACATGGTAAGAGATCTAGGTTGGGTATATAACCAACATGGTAAGAGATCTAGGTTGGGTATATAACCAACATGGTAAGAGATCTAGGTTGGGTATATAACCAACATGGTAAGAGATCTAGGTTGGGTATATAACCAACATGGTAAGAGATCTAGGTTGGGTATATAACCAACATGGTAAGAGATCTAGGGTATATAACCAACATGGAGATCTATATAACCAACATGGTAAGAGATCTAGGTTGGGTATATAACCAACATGGTAAGAGATCTAGGTTGGGTATATAACCAACATGGTAAGAGATCTAGGTTGGGTATATAACCAACATGGTAAGAGATCTAGGTTGGGTATATAACCAACATGGTAAGAGATCTAGGTTGGGTATATAACCAACATGGTAAGAGATCTAGGTTGGGTATATAACCAACATGGTAAGAGATCTAGGTTGGGTATATAACCAACATGGTAAGAGATCTAGGTTGGGTATATAACCAACATGGTAAGAGATCTAGGCTGGGTATATAACCAACATGGTAAGAGATCTAGGCTGGGTATATAACCAACATGGTAAGAGATCTAGGTTGGGTATATAACCAACATGGTAAGAGATCTAGGTTGGGTATATAACCAACATGGTAAGAGATCTAGGTTGGGTATATAACCAACATGGTAAGAGATCTAGGTTGGGTATATAACCAACATGGTAAGAGATCTAGGTTGGATATATAACCAACATGGTAAGAGATCTAGGTTGGGTATATAACCAACATGGTAAGAGATCTAGGTTGGGTATATAACCAACATGGTAAGAGATCTAGGTTGGGTATATAACCAACATGGTAAGAGATCTAGGTTGGGTATATAACCAACATGGTAAGAGATCTAGGTTGGGTATATAACCAACATGGTAAGAGATCTAGGTTGGGTATATAACCAACATGGTAAGAGATCTAGGTTGGGTATATAACCAACATGGTAAGAGATCTAGGATCTGGGTATATAACCAACATGGTAAGAGATCTAGGTTGGGTATATAACCAACATGGTAAGAGATCTAGGTTGGGTATATAACCAACATGGTAAGGATCTAGGTTGGGTATATAACCAACATGGTAAGAGATCTAGGTTGGATATATAACCAACATGGTAAGAGATCTAGGTTGGGTATATAACCAACATGGTAAGAGATCTAGGTTGGGTATATAACCAACATGGTAAGAGATCTAGGTTGGGTATATAACCAACATGGTAAGAGATCTAGGTTGGGTATATAACCAACATGGTAAGAGATCTAGGTTGGGTATATAACCAACATGGTAAGAGATCTAGGTTGGGTATATAACCAACATGGTAAGAGATCTAGGTTGGGTATATAACCAACATGGTAAGAGATCTAGGTTGGGTATATAACCAACATGGTAAGAGATCTAGGTTGGGTATATAACCAACATGGTAAGAGATCTAGGTTGGGTATATAACCAACATGGTAAGAGATCTAGGTTGGGTATATAACCAACATGGTAAGAGATCTAGGCTGGGTATATAACCAACATGGTAAGAGATCTAGGTTGGGTATATAACCAACATGGTAAGAGATCTAGGTTGGGTATATAACCAACATGGTAAGAGATCTAGGTTGGGTATATAACCAACATGGTAAGAGATCTAGGTTGGGTATATAACCAACATGGTAAGAGATCTAGGTTGGGTATATAACCAACATGGTAAGAGATCTAGGTTGGGTATATAACCAACATGGTAAGAGATCTAGACTGGGTATATAAATAACATGGTAAGAGATCTAGGTTGGGTATATAACCAACATGGTAAGAGATCTAAACTGGGTATATAAATAACATGGTAAGAGATCTAGGTTGGGTATATAACCAACATGGTAAGAGATCTAGGTTGGGTATATAACCAACATGGTAAGAGATCTAGGTTGGGTATATAACCAACATGGTAAGAGATCTAGGTTGGGTATATAACCAACATGGTAAGAGATCTAGGTTGGGTATATAACCAACATGGTAAGAGATCTAGGCTGGGTATATAACCAACATGGTAAGAGATCTAGGTTGGGTATATAACCAACATGGTAAGAGATCTAGGTTGGGTATATAACCAACATGGTAAGAGATCTAGGTTGGGTATATAACCAACATGGTAAGAGATCTAGGTTGGGTATATAACCAACATGGTAAGAGATCTAGGTTGGGTATATAACCAACATGGTAAGAGATCTAGGTTGGGTATATAACCAACATGGTAAGAGATCTAGGTTGGGTATATAACCAACATGGTAAGAGATCTAGGCTGGGTATATAACCAACATGGTAAGAGATCTAGGTTGGGTATATAACCAACATGGTAAGAGATCTAGGTTGGGTATATAACCAACATGGTAAGAGATCTAGGTTGGGTATATAACCAACATGGTAAGAGATCTAGGTTGGGTATATAACCAACATGGTAAGAGATCTAGGTTGGGTATATAACCAACATGGTAAGAGATCTCTGGAGTATATAACCAACATGGTAAGAGATCTAGGTTGGGTATATAACCAACATGGTAAGAGATCTAGGTTGGGTATATAACCAACATGGTAAGAGATCTAGGCTGGGTATATAACCAACATGGTAAGAGATCTAGGTTGGGTATATAACTAACATGGTAAGAGATCTAGGTTGGATATATAACCAACATGGTAAGAGATCTAGGTTGGGTATATAACCAACATGGTAAGAGATCTAGGTTGGGTATATAACCAACATGGTAAGAGATCTAGGTTGGGTATATAACCAACATGGTAAGAGATCTAGGTTGGGTATATAACCAACATGGTAAGAGATCTAGGCTGGGTATATAACCAACATGGTAAGAGATCTAGGTTGGGATATATAACCAACATGGTAAGAGATCTAGGTTGGGTATATAACCAACATGGTAAGAGATCTAGGTTGGGTATATAACAACATGGTAAGAGATCTAGGTTGGTATATAACCAACATGGTAAGAGATCTAGGTTGGGTATATAACCAACATGGTAAGAGATCTAGGTTGGGTATATAACCAACATGGTAAGAGATCTAGGTTGGGTATATAACCAACATGGTAAGAGATCTAGGTTGGGTATATAACCAACATGGTAAGAGATCTAGGTTGGGTATATAACCAACATGGTAAGAGATCTAGGCTGGGTATATAACCAACATGGTAAGAGATCTAGGTTGGGTATATAACCAACATGGTAAGAGATCTAGGTTGGGTATATAACCAACATGGTAAGAGATCTAGGTTGGGTATATAACCAACATGGTAAGAGATCTAGGTTGGGTATATAACCAACATGGTAAGAGATCTAGGTTGGGTATATAACTAACATGGTAAGAGATCTAGGTTGGGTATATAACCAACATGGTAAGAGATCTAGGTTGGGTATATAACCAACATGGTAAGAGATCTAGGTTGGGTATATAACCAACATGGTAAGAGATCTAGGTTGGGTATATAACCAACATGGTAAGAGATCTAGGTTGGGTATATAACTAACATGGTAAGAGATCTAGGTTGGATATATAACCAACATGGTAAGAGATCTAGGTTGGGTATATAACCAACATGGTAAGAGATCTAGGTTGGGTATATAACCAACATGGTAAGAGATCTAGGTTGGGTATATAACCAACATGGTAAGAGATCTAGGTTGGGTATATAACCAACATGGTAAGAGATCTAGGCTGGGTATATAACCAACATGGTAAGAGATCTAGGTTGGGTATATAACCAACATGGTAAGAGATCTAGGTTGGGTATATAACCAACATGGTAAGAGATCTAGGTTGGGTATATAACCAACATGGTAAGAGATCTAGGTTGGGTATATAACCAACATGGTAAGAGATCTAGGTTGGGTATATAACCAACATGGTAAGAGATCTAGGTTGGGTATATAACCAACA
This sequence comes from Tachypleus tridentatus, assembly GCF_004210375.1. Lineage (NCBI taxonomy): Eukaryota > Metazoa > Arthropoda > Merostomata > Xiphosura > Limulidae > Tachypleus > Tachypleus tridentatus. Next base: position 116,155,150 of record NC_134827.1, read on the forward strand.
TGGTAAGAGATCTAGGTTGGGTATATAACCAACATGGTAAGAGATCTAGGTTGGGTATATAACCAACATGGTAAGAGATCTAGGTTGGGTATATAACCAACATGGTAAGAGATCTAGGTTGGGTATATAACCAACATGGTAAGAGATCTAGGTTGGGTATATAACCAACATGGTAAGAGATCTAGGTTGGGTATATAACCAACATGGGTATATAACCAACATAAGAGATCTAGGTTGGATATATAACCAACATGGTAAGAGATCTAGGTTGGGTATATAACTAACATGGTAAGAGATCTAGGTTGGGTATATAACCAACATGGTAAGAGATCTAGGTTGGGTATATAACCAACATGGTAAGAGATCTAGGTTGGGTATATAACCAACATGGTAAGAGATCTAGGTTGGGTATATAACCAACATGGTAAGAGATCTAGGTTGGGTATATAACCAACATGGTAAGAGATCTAGGTTGGGTATATAACCAACATGGTAAGAGATCTAGGTTGGGTATATAACCAACATGGTAAGAGATCTAGGTTGGGTATATAACCAACATGGTAAGAGATCTAGGTTGGGTATATAACCAACATGGTAAGAGATCTAGGTTGGGTATATAACCAACATGGTAAGAGATCTAGGTTGGGTATATAACCAACATGGTAAGAGATCTAGGTTGGGTATATAACCAACATGGTAAGAGATCTAGGTTGGGTATATAACCAACATGGTAAGAGATCTAGGTTGGGTATATAACCAACATGGTAAGAGATCTAGGTTGGGTATATAACCAACATGGTAAGAGATCTAGGTTGGGTATATAACCAACATGGTAAGAGATCTAGGTTGGGTATATAACCAACATGGTAAGAGATCTAGGTTGGGTATATAACCAACATGGTAAGAGATCTAGGTTGGGTATATAACCAACATGGTAAGAGATCTAGGTTGGGTATATAACCAACATGGTAAGAGATCTAGGTTGGGTATATAACTAACATGGTAAGAGATCTAGGTTGGGTATATAACCAACATGGTAAGAGATCTAGGTTGGGTATATAACCAACATGGTAAGAGATCTAGGTTGGGTATATAACCAACATGGTAAGAGATCTAGGTTGGGTATATAACCAACATGGTAAGAGATCTAGGCTGGGTATATAACCAACATGGTAAGAGATCTAGGTTGGGTATATAACCAACATGGTAAGAGATCTAGGTTGGGTATATAACCAACATGGTAAGAGATCATGGTAAGAGATTGGGTATATAACCAACATGGTAAGAGATCTAGGTTGGGTATATAACCAACATGGTAAGAGATCTAGGTTGGGTATATAACCAACATGGTAAGAGATCTAGGTTGGGTATATAACCAACATGGTAAGAGATCTAGGTTGGGTATATAACCAACATGGTAAGAGATCTAGGTTGGGTATATAACCAACATGGTAAGAGATCTAGGTTGGGTATATAACCTAACATGGTAAGAGATCTAGGTTGGGTATATAACTAACATGGTAAGAGATCTAGGTTGGGTATATAACCAACATGGTAAGAGATCTAGGTTGGGTATATAACCAACATGGTAAGAGATCTAGGTTGGGTATATAACCAACATGGTAAGAGATCTAGGTTGGGTATATAACCAACATGGTAAGAGATCTAGGTTGGGTATATAACCAACATGGTAAGAGATCTAGGTTGGGTATATAACCAACATGGTAAGAGATCTAGGTTGGGTATATAACCAACATGGTAAGAGATCTAGGTTGGGTATATAACCAACATGGTAAGAGATCTAGGTTGGGTATATAACCAACATGGTAAGAGATCTAGGTTGGGTATATAACCAACATGGTAAGAGATCTAGGTTGGGTATATAACCAACATGGTAAGAGATCTAGGCTGGGTATATAACCAACATGGTAAGAGATCTAGGTTGGGTATATAACCAACATGGTAAGAGATCTAGGTTGGGTATATAACCAACATGGTAAGAGATCTAGGTTGGGTATATAACCAACATGGTAAGAGATCTAGGTTGGGTATATAACCAACATGGTAAGAGATCTAGGTTGGGTATATAACCAACATGGTAAGAGATCTAGGTTGGGTATATAACCAACATGGTAAGAGATCTAGGTTGGGTATATAACCAACATGGTAAGAGATCTAGGTTGGGTATATAACCAACATGGTAAGAGATCTAGGTTGGGTATATAACCAACATGGTAAGAGATCTAGGTTGGGTATATAACCAACATGGTAAGAGATCTAGGTTGGGTATATAGGTTGGGTATATAACCAACATGGTAAGAGATCTAGGTTGGGTATATATAACTAACATGGTAAGAGATCTAGGTTGGGTATATAACCAACATGGTAAGAGATCTAGGTTGGGTATAACCAACATGGTAAGAGATCTAGGTTGGGTATATAACCAACATGGTAAGAGATCTAGGTTGGGTATATAACATGGTAAGAGAAGGATCTAGGTTGGGTATATAACCAACATGGTAAGAGATCTAGGTTGGTATATATAACATGGTAAGAGATCTATGGGTATATAACCAACAGAGATCTAGGTTGGGTATATAACCAACATGGTAAGAGATCTAGGTTGGGTATATAACCAACATGGTAAGAGATCTAGGTTGGGTATATAACCAACATGGTAAGAGATCTAGGTTGGGTATATAACCAACATGGTAAGAGATCTAGGTTGGGTATATAACCAACATGGTAAGAGATCTAGGTTGGGTATATAACCAACATGGTAAGAGATCTAGGTTGGGTATATAACCAACATGGTAAGAGATCTAGGTTGGGTATATAACCAACATGGTAAGAGATCTAGGTTGGGTATATAACCAACATGGTAAGAGATCTAGGTTGGGTATATAACCAACATGGTAAGAGATCTAGGTTGGGTATATAACCAACATGGTAAGAGATCTAGGTTGGGATATATAACTAACATGGTAAGAGATCTAGGTTGGGTATATAACCAACATGGTAAGAGATCTAGGTTGGGTATATAACCAACATGGTAAGAGATCTAGGTTGGGTATATAACCAACATGGTAAGAGATCTAGGTTGGGTATATAACCAACATGGTAAGAGATCTAGGTTGGGTATATAACCAACATGGTAAGAGATCTAGGTTGGGTATATAACCAACATGGTAAGAGATCTAGGTTGGGTATATAACCAACATGGTAAGAGATCTAGGTTGGGTATATAACCAACATGGTAAGAGATCTAGGTTGGGTATATAACCAACATGGTAAGAGATCTAGGTTGGGTATATAACCAACATGGTAAGAGATCTAGGTTGGGTATATAACCAACATGGTAAGAGATCTAGGTTGGGTATATAACCAACATGGTAAGAGATCTAGGTTGGGTATATAACCAACATGGTAAGAGATCTAGGTTGGGTATATAACTAACATGGTAAGAGATCTAGGTTGGGTATATAACTAACATGGTAAGAGATCTAGGTTGGGTATATAACCAACATGGTAAGAGATCTAGGTTGGGTATATAACTAACATGGTAAGAGATCTAGGTTGGGTATATAACCAACATGGTAAGAGATCTAGGTTGGGTATATAACTAACATGGTAAGAGATCTAGGTTGGATATATAACCAACATGGTAAGAGATCTAGGTTGGGTATATAACCAACATGGTAAGAGATCTAGGTTGGGTATATAACCAACATGGTAAGAGATCATGGTAGGTTGGGTATATATGGTAAGAGACCAACATGGTAAGAGATCTAGGTTGGGTATATAACCAACATGGTAAGAGATCTAGGTTGGGTATATAACCAACATGGTAAGAGATCTAGGTTGGGTATATAACCAACATGGTAAGAGATCTAGGTTGGGTATATAACCAACATGGTAAGAGATCTAGGTTGGGTATATAACCAACATGGTAAGAGATCTAGGTTGGGTATATAACCAACATGGTAAGAGATCTAGGTTGGGTATATAACCAACATGGTAAGAGATCTAGGTTGGGTATATAACCAACATGGTAAGAGATCTAGGTTGGGTATATAACCAACATGGTAAGAGATCTAGGTTGGGTATATAACCAACATGGTAAGAGATCTAGGTTGGGTATATAACCAACATGGTAAGAGATCTAGGTTGGGTATATAACTAACATGGTAAGAGATCTAGGTTGGGTATATAACCAACATGGTAAGAGATCTAGGTTGGGTATATAACCAACATGGTAAGAGATCTAGGTTGGGTATATAACCAACATGGTAAGAGATCTAGGTTGGGTATATAACCAACATGGTAAGAGATCTAGGTTGGGTATATAACCAACATGGTAAGAGATCTAGGTTGGGTATATAACCAACATGGTAAGAGATCTAGGTTGGGTATATAACCAACATGGTAAGAGATCTAGGTTGGGTATATAACCAACATGGTAAGAGATCTAGGTTGGGTATATAACTAACATGGTAAGAGATCTAGGCTGGGTATATAACTAACATGGTAAGAGATCTAGGTTGGGTATATAACCAACATGGTAAGAGATCTAGGTTGGGTATATAACCAACATGGTAAGAGATCTAGGTTGGGTATATAACCAACATGGTAAGAGATCTAGGTTGGGTATATAACCAACATGGTAAGAGATCTAGGTTGGGTATATAACCAACATGGTAAGAGATCTAGGTTGGGTATATAACCAACATGGTAAGAGATCTAGGTTGGGTATATAACTAACATGGTAAGAGATCTAGGTTGGGTATATAACTAACATGGTAAGAGATCTAGGTTGGGTATATAACCAACATGGTAAGAGATCTAGGTTGGGTATATAACTAACATGGTAAGAGATCTAGGTTGGGTATATAACCAACATGGTAAGAGATCTAGGTTGGGTATATAACCAACATGGTAAGAGATCTAGGTTGGGTATATAACCAACATGGTAAGAGATCTAGGTTGGGTATATAACCAACATGGTAAGAGATCTAGGTTGGGTATATAACTAACATGGTAAGAGATCTAGGTTGGGTATATAACCAACATGGTAAGAGATCTAGGTTGGGTATATAACCAACATGGTAAGAGATCTAGGTTGGGTATATAACCAACATGGTAAGAGATCTAGGTTGGGTATATAACCAACATGGTAAGAGATCTAGGTTGGGTATATAACCAACATGGTAAGAGATCTAGGTTGGGTATATAACCAACATGGTAAGAGATCTAGGTTGGGTATATAACCAACATGGTAAGAGATCTAGGTTGGGTATATAACCAACATGGTAAGAGATCTAGGTTGGGTATATAACTAACATGGTAAGAGATCTAGGTTGGGTATATAACCAACATGGTAAGAGATCTAGGTTGGATATATAACCAACATGGTAAGAGATCTAGGTTGGGTATATAACCAACATGGTAAGAGATCTAGGTTGGATATATAACCAACATGGTAAGAGATCTAGAGTTGGGTATATAACCAACATGGTAAGAGATCTAGGTTGGGTATATAACCAACATGGTAAGAGATCTAGGTTGGGTATATAACCAACATGGTAAGAGATCTAGGTTGGGTATATAACCAACATGGTAAGAGATCTAGGTTGGGTATATAACCAACATGGTAAGAGATCTAGGTTGGGTATATAACCAACATGGTAAGAGATCTAGGTTGGGTATATAACCAACATGGTAAGAGATCTAGGTTGGGTATATAACCAACATGGTAAGAGATCTAGGTTGGGTATATAACCAACATGGTAAGAGATCTAGGTTGGGTATATAACCAACATGGTAAGAGATCTAGGTTGGGTATATAACCAACATGGTAAGAGATCTAGGTTGGGTATATAACCAACATGGTAAGAGATCTAGGTTGGGTATATAACCAACATGGTAAGAGATCTAGGTTGGGTATATAACCAACATGGTAAGAGATCTAGGTTGGGTATATAACCAACATGGTAAGAGATCTAGGTTGGGTATATAACCAACATGGTAAGAGATCTAGGTTGGGTATATAACCAACATGGTAAGAGATCTAGGCTGGGTATATAACCAACATGGTAAGAGATCTAGGTTGGGTATATAACCAACATGGTAAGAGATCTAGGTTGGGTATATAACCAACATGGTAAGAGATCTAGGTTGGGTATATAACCAACATGGTAAGAGATCTAGGTTGGGTATATAACCAACATGGTAAGAGATCTAGGTTGGGTATATAACCAACATGGTAAGAGATCTAGGTTGGGTATATAACCAACATGGTAAGAGATCTAGGTTGGGTATATAACCAACATGGTAAGAGATCTAGGTTGGGTATATAACCAACATGGTAAGAGATCTAGGTTGGGTATATAACTAACATGGTAAGAGATCTAGACTGGGTATATAACTAACATGGTAAGAGATCTAGGTTGGGTATATAACTAACATGGTAAGAGATCTAGGTTGGGTATATAACTAACATGGTAAGAGATCTAGGTTGGGTATATAACCAACATGGTAAGAGATCTAGGTTGGGTATATAACCAACATGGTAAGAGATCTAGGTTGGGTATATAACCAACATGGTAAGAGATCTAGGTTGGGTATATAACCAACATGGTAAGAGATCTAGGTTGGGTATATAACCAACATGGTAAGAGATCTAGGTTGGGTATATAACCAACATGGTAAGAGATCTAGGTTGGGTATATAACCAACATGGTAAGAGATCTAGGTTGGGTATATAACCAACATGGTAAGAGATCTAGGTTGGGTATATAACCAACATGGTAAGAGATCTAGGTTGGGTATATAACCAACATGGTAAGAGATCTAGGTTGGGTATATAACCAACATGGTAAGAGATCTAGGTTGGGTATATAACCAACATGGTAAGAGATCTAGGTTGGGTATATAACTAACATGGTAAGAGATCTAGGTTGGGTATATAACCAACATGGTAAGAGATCTAGGTTGGGTATATAACCAACATGGTAAGAGATCTAGGTTGGGTATATAACCAACATGGTAAGAGATCTAGGTTGGGTATATAACCAACATGGTAAGAGATCTAGGTTGGGTATATAACCAACATGGTAAGAGATCTAGGTTGGGTATATAACTAACATGGTAAGAGATCTAGGTTGGATATATAACCAACATGGTAAGAGATCTAGGTTGGGTATATAACCAACATGGTAAGAGATCTAGGTTGGGATATATAACCAACATGGTAAGAGATCTAGGTTGGGTATATAACCAACATGGTAAGAGATCTAGGTTGGGTATATAACCAACATGGTAAGAGATCTAGGTTGGGTATATAACCAACATGGTAAGAGATCTAGGTTGGGTATATAACCAACATGGTAAGAGATCTAGGTTGGGTATATAACCAACATGGTAAGAGATCTAGGTTGGGTATATAACCAACATGGTAAGAGATCTAGGTTGGGTATATAACCAACATGGTAAGAGATCTAGGTTGGGTATATAACCAACATGGTAAGAGATCTAGGTTGGATATATAACCAACATGGTAAGAGATCTAGGTTGGGTATATAACCAACATGGTAAGAGATCTAGGTTGGGTATATAACCAACATGGTAAGAGATCTAGGTTGGGTATATAACCAACATGGTAAGAGATCTAGGTTGGGTATATAACCAACATGGTAAAAGATCTAGGCTGAGTATATAACTAACATGGTAAGAGATCTAGGTTGGGTATATAACTAACATGGTAAGAGATCTTGACTGGGTATATAAATAACATGGTAAGAGATCTAGGTTGGGTATATAACTAACATGGTAAGAGATCTTGACTGGGTATATAAATAACATGGTAAGAGATCTAGGTTGGGTATATAACTAACATGGTAAGAGATCTAGACTGGGTATATAAATAACATGGTAAGAGATCTAGGTTGGGTATATAACTAACATGGTAAGAGATCTAGGTTGGGTATATAACTAACATGGTAAGAGATCTTGACTGGGTATATAAATAACATGGTAAGAGATCTAGGTTGGGTATATAACTAACATGGTAAGAGATCTAGACTGGGTATATAAATAACATGGTAAGAGATCTAGGTTGGGTATATAACTAACATGGTAAGAGATCTAGGTTGGATATATAACTAACATGGTAAGAGATCTAGGTTGGGTATATAACCAACATGGTAAGAGATCTAGGTTGGGTATATAACCAACATGGTAAGAGATCTAGGTTGGGTATATAACCAACATGGTAAGAGATCTAGGTTGGGTATATAACCAACATGGTAAGAGATCTAGGTTGGGTATATAACCAACATGGTAAGAGATCTAGGTTGGATATATAACCAACATGGTAAGAGATCTAGGTTGGGTATATAACCAACATGGTAAGAAATCTAGGTTGGGTATATAACCAACATGGTAAGAGATTAGGTTGGATATATAACCAACATGGTAAGAGATCTAGGTTGGGTATATAACCAACATGGTAAGAGATCTAGGTTGGATATATAACCAACATGGTAAGAGATCTAAGTTGGGTATATAACCAACATGGTAAGAGATCTTGGTTGGGTATATAACCAACATGGTAAGAGATCTAGGTTGGGTATATAACCGACATGGTAAGAGATCTAGGTTGGGTATATAACCAACATGGTAAGAGATCTAGGTTGGGTATATAACTAACATGGTAAGAGATCTAGGTTGGGTATATAAACATGGTAAGAGATCTGTATATAAACCAACATGGTAAGAGATCTAGGTTGGGTATATAACCAACATGGTAAGAGATCTAGGTTGGATATATAACCAACATGGTAAGAGATCTAGGTTGGGTATATAACCAACATTGTAAGAGATCTAGGTTGGATATATAACTAATATGGTAAGAGATCTATGTTGGGTATATAACTAACATGGTAAGAGATCTAGGTTGGATATATAACTGACATGGTAAGAGATCTAGGTTGGGTATATAACTAACATGGTAAGAGATCTAGGTTGGGTATATAACCAACATGGTAAGAGATCTAGGTTGGGTATATAACCAACATGGTAAGAGATCTAGGTTGGGTATATAACCAACATGGTAAGAGATCTAGGTTGGGTATATAACTGACATGGTAAGAGATCTAGGTTGGGTATATAACTAACATGGTAAGAGATCTAGGTTGGATATATAACTAACATGGTAAGAGATATAGGTTGGGTATATAACTAACATAGTAAGAGATCTAGGTTGGATATATAACTAACATGGTAAGAGATCTAGGTTGGGCATATAACTAACATGGTAAGAGATCTAGGTTGGGTATATAACCAACATGGTAAGAGATCTAGGTTGGGTATATAACCAACATGGTAAGAGATCTGGACTGGGTATATAACCAACATGGTAAGAGATCTAGGTTGAGTATATAACCAACATGGTAAGAGATCTAGGTTGGGTATATAACCAACATGGTAAGAGATCTAGGTTGGGTATATAACCAACATGGTAAGAGATCTAGGTTGGGTATATAACTAACATGGTAAGAGATCTAGGTTGGGTATATAACTAACATGGTAAGAGATCTAAACTGGGTATATAAATAACATGGTAAGAGATCTAGGTTGGGTATATAACTAACATGGTAAGAGATCTAGGTTGGGTATATAACTAACATGGTAAGAGATCTAGGTTGGGTATATAACCAACATGGTAAGAGATCTAGGTTGGGTATATAACCAACATGGTAAGAGATTTAGGTTGGGTATATAACCAACATGGTAAGAGATCTAGGTTGGGTATATAACCAACATGGTAAGAGATCTAGGTTGGGTATATAACCAACATGGTAAGAGATCTAGGTTGGGTATATAACTGACATGGTAAGAGATCTAGACTGGGTATATAAATAACATGGTAAGAGATCTAGGTTGGGTATATAACCAACATGGTAAGAGATCTAGACTGGGTATATAACTAACATGGTAAGAGATCTAGGTTGGGTATATAACCAACATGGTAAGAGATCTAGGTTGGATATATAACCAACATGGTAAGAGATCTAGGTTGGGTATATAACCAACATGGTAAGAGATCTAGGTTGGGTATATAACTGACATGGTAAGAGATCTAGGTTGGGTATATAACCAACATGGTAAGAGATCTAGGTTGGGTATATAACCAACATGGTAAGAGATCTAGGTTGGGTATATAACCAACATGGTAAGAGATTTAGGTTGGATATATAACCAACATGGTAAGAGATCTAGGTTGGGTATATAACCAACATGGTAAGAGATCTAGGTTGGATATATAACCAACATGGTAAGAGATCTAGGTTGGGTATATAACTGACATGGTAAGAGATCTAGGTTGGGTATATAATTGACATGGTAAGAGATCTAGGTTGGGTATATAACCAACATGGTAAGAGATCTAGGTTGGGTATATAACCGACATGGTAAGAGATCTAGGTTGGGTATATAACCAACATGGTAAGAGATCTAGGTTGGATATATAACCAACATGGTAAGAGATCTAGGTTGGGTATATAATTAACATGGTAAGAGATCTAGGTTGGATATATAACTAATATGGTAAGAGATCTAGGTTGGGTATATAACTAACATGGTAAGAGATCTAGACTGGGTATATAAATAACATGGTAAGAGATCTAGGTTGGGTATATAACTAACATGGTAAGAGATCTAGACTTGGTATATAAATAACATGGTAAGAGATCTAGGTTGGGTATATAACCAACATGGTAAGAGATCTAGGTTGGATATATAACCAGCATGGTAAGAGATCTATAACCAACATGGTTGGTTGGGTATATAACTAACATGGTAAGAGATCTAGGTTGGGTATATAACTGACATGGTAAGAGATCTAGGTTGGGTATATAACCAACATGGTAAGAGATCTAGGTTGGGTATATAACCAACATGGTAAGAGATCTAGGTTGGATATATAACCAACATGGTAAGAGATCTAGGTTGGGTATATAACCAACATGGTAAGAGATCTAGGTTGGGTATATAACCAACATGGTAAGAGATCTAGGTTTGGTATATAACCAACATGGTAAGAGATCTAGGTTGGGTATATAACCAACATGGTAAGAGATCTAGGTTGGGTATATAACCAACATGGTAAGAGATCTAGGTTGGATATATAACTGACATGGTAAGAGATCTAGGTTGGGTATATAACCAACATGGTAAGAGATCTAGGTTGGGTATATAACCAACATGGTAAGAGATCTAGGTTGGGTATATAACTAACATGGTAAGAGATCTAGGTTGGGTATATAACTAACATGGTAAGAAATTTAGGTTGGGTATATAACTAACATGGTAAGAGATCTAGGTTGGGTATATAACTAACATGGTAAGAGATCTAAACTGGGTATATAAATAACATGGTAAGAGATCTAGGTTGGGTATATAACTAACATGGTAAGAGATCTAGGTTGGGTATATAACTAACATGGTAAGAGATCTAGGTTGGGTATATAACTAACATGGTAGGAGATCTAGGTTGGGTATATAACTAACATGGTAAGAGATTTAGGTTGGGTATATAACTAAGATGGTAAGAGATCTAGGTTGGGTATATAACTGACATGGTAAGAGATCTAGGTTGGGTATATAACTAACATGGTAAGAGATCTAGGTTGGGTATATAACTGACATGGTAAGAGATCTAGACTGGGTATATAAATAACATGGTAAGAGATCTAGGTTGGGTATATAACTAACATGGTAAGAGATCTAGACTGGGTATATAAATAACATGGTAAGAGATCTAGGTTGGGTATATAACCAACATGGTAAGAGATCTAGGTTGGATATATAACCAACATGGTAAGAGATCTAGGTTGGGTATATAACCAACATGGTAGGAGATCTAGGTTGGGTATATAACTGACATGGTAAGAGATCTAGGTTGGGTATATAACCAACATGGTAAGAGATCTAGGTTGGGTATATAACCAACATGGTAAGAGATCTAGGTTGGGTATATATAACATGGTAAGAGATCTAGGTTGGATATATAACTAACATGGTAAGAGATCTAGGTTGGGTATATAACCAACATGGTAAGAGATCTAGGTTGGGTATATAACCAACATGGTAAGAGATCTAGGTTGGATATATAACCAACATGGTAAGAGATCTAGGTTGGGTATATAACCAACATGGTAAGAGATCTAGGTTGGATATATAACCAACATGGTAAGAGATCTAGGTTGGGTATATAACTGACATGGTAAGAGATCTAGGTTGGGTATATAACCAACATGGTAAGAGATCTAGGTTGGGTATATAACCAACATGGTAAGAGATCTAGGTTGGGTATATAACTGACATGGTAAGAGATCTAGGTTGGGTATATAACTAACATGGTAAGAGATCTAGGTTGGATATATAACTAACATGGTAAGAGATCTAGGTTGGGTATATAACTAACATGGTAAGAGATCTAGGTTGGGTATATAAATAACATGGTAAGAGATCTAGGTTGGGTATATAACTAACATGGTAAGAGATCTAGGTTGGGTATATAACTAACATGGTAAGAGATCTAGGTTGGGTATATAACTAACATGGTAGGAGATCTAGGTTGGGTATTTAACTAACATGGTAAGAAATTTAGGTTGGGTATATAACTAACATGGTAAGAGATCTTGGTTGGGTATATAACTAACATGGTAAGAGATCTAGGTTGGGTATATAACTAACATGGTAAGAGATCTAGGTTGGGTATATAACTGACATGGTAAGAGATCTAGACTGGGTATATAAATAACATGGTAAGAGATCTAGGTTGGGTATATAACTAACATGGTAAGAGATCTAGACTGGGTATATAAATAACATGGTAAGAGATCTAGGTTGTGTATATAACTAACATGGTAAGAGATCTAGGTTGGATATATAACTAACATGGTAAGAGATCTAGGTTGGGTATATAACCAACATGGTAAGAGATCTAGGTTGGGTATATAACCGACATGGTAAGAGATCTAGGTTGGGTATATAACCAACATGGTAAGAGATCTAGGTTGGGTATATAACCAACATGGTAAGAGATCTAGGTTGGGTATATAACCAACATGGTAAGAGATTTAGGTTGGATATATAACCAACATGGTAAGAGATCTAGGTTGGGTATATAACCAACATGGTAAGAGATCTAGGCTGGATATATAACCAACATGGTAGGAGATCTAGGTTGGGTATATAACTGACATGGTAAGAGATCTAGGTTGGGTATATAACTGACATGGTAAGAGATCTAGGTTGGGTATATAACTAACATGGTAAGAGATCTAGGTTGGGTATATAACTGACATGGTAAGAGATCTAGGTTGGGTATATAACCAACATGGTAAGAGATCTAGGTTGGATATATAACCAACATGGTAAGAGATCTAGGTTGGGTATATAATTAACATGGTAAGAGATCTAGGTTGGATATATAACTAATATGGTAAGAGATCTAGGTTGGGTATATAACTAACATGGTAAGAGATCTAGACTGGGTATATAAATAACATGGTAAGAGATCTAGGTTGGGTATATAACCAACATGGTAAGAGATCTAGACTGGGTATATAAATAACATGGTAAGAGATCTAGGTTGGGTATATAACCAACATGGTAAGAGATCTAGGTTGGATATATAACCAACATGGTAAGAGATCTAGGTTGGGTATATAACCAACATGGTAAGAGATCTAGGTTGGGTATATAACTGACATGGTAAGAGATCTAGGTTGGGTATATAACCAACATGGTAAGAGATCTAGGTTGGGTATATAACTAACATGGTAAGAGATCTAGGTTGGATATATAACCAACATGTTAAGAGATCTAGGTTGGGTATATAACCAACATGGTAGGAGATCTAGGTTGGGTATATAACCAACATGGTAAGAGATCTAGGTTTGGTATATAACCAACATGGTAAGAGATCTAGGTTGGGTATATAACCAACATGGTAAGAGATCTAGGTTGGGTATATAACCAACATGGTAAGAGATCTAGGTTGGATATATAACCAACATGGTAAGAGATCTAGGTTGGGTATATAACCAACATGGTAAGAGATCTAGGTTGGGTATATAACCAACATGGTAAGAGATCTAGGTTGGGTATATAACCAACATGGTAAGAGATCTAGGTTGGGTATATAACCAACATGGTAAGAGATCTAGGTTGGATATATAACTAACATGGTAAGAGATCTAGGTTGGGTATATAACTAACATGGTAAGAGATCTAAACTGGGTATATAAATAACATGGTAAGAGATCTAGGTTGGGTATATAACTAACATGGTAAGAGATCTAGGTTGGGTATATAACTAACATGGTAAGAGATCTAGGTTGGGTATATAACTAACATGGTAAGAGATCTAGGTTGGGTATATAACCAACATGGTAAGAAATTTAGGTTGGGTATATAACCAACATGGTAAGAGATCTAGGTTGGGTATATAACTGACATGGTAAGAGATCTAGGTTGGGTATATAACTAACATGGTAAGAGATCTAGGTTGGGTATATAACTGACATGGTAAGAGATCTAGACTGGGTATATAAATAACATGGTAAGAGATCTAGGTTGGGTATATAACTAACATGGTAAGAGATCTAGACTGGGTATATAAATAACATGGTAAGAGATCTAGGTTGGGTATATAACTAACATGGTAAGAGATCTAGGTTGGATATATAACTAACATGGTAAGAGATCTAGGTTGGGTATATAACTAACATGGTAGGAGATCTAGGTTGGGTATATAACCAACATGGTAAGAGATCTAGGTTGGGTATATAACTAACATGGTAAGAGATCTAGGTTGGGTATATAACCAACATGGTAAGAGATCTAGGTTGGGTATATAACTAACATGGTAAGAGATCTAGGTTGGATATATAACCAACATGGTAAGAGATCTAGGTTGGGTATATAACCAACATGGTAGGAGATCTAGGTTGGGTATATAACTAACATGGTAAGAGATTTAGGTTGGATATATAACTAACATGGTAAGAGATCTAGGTTGGGTATATAACTAACATGGTAAGAGATCTAGGTTGGATATATAACTAACATGGTAAGAGATCTAGGTTGGGTATATAACTAACATGGTAAGAGATCTAGGTTGGGTATATAACCAACATGGTAAGAGATCTAGGTTGGGTATATAACCAACATGGTAAGAGATCTAGGTTGGGTATATAACCAACATGGTAAGAGATCTAGGTTGGGTATATAACCAACATGGTAAGAGATCTAGGTTGGATATATAACCAACATGGTAAGAGATCTAGGTTGGGTATATAACTAACATGGTAAGAGATCTAGGTTGGATATATAACTAACATGGTAAGAGATCTAGGTTGGGTATATAACTAACATGGTAAGAGATCTAGACTGGGTATATAAATAACATGGTAAGAGATCTAGGTTGGGTATATAACCAACATGGTAGGAGATCTAGACTGGGTATATAAATAACATGGTAAGAGATCTAGGTTGGGTATATAACCAACATGGTAAGAGATCTAGGTTGGATATATAACCAACATGGTAAGAGATCTAGGTTGGGTATATAACCAACATGGTAGGAGATCTAGGTTGGATATATAACCGACATGGTAAGAGATCTAGGTTGGGTATATAACCAACATGGTAAGAGATCTAGGTTGGGTATATAACCAACATGGTAAGAGATCTAGGTTGGGTATATAACCAACATGGTAAGAGATCTAGGTTGGATATATAACTAACATGGTAAGAGATCTAGGTTGGGTATATAACCAACATGGTAAGAGATCTAGGTTGGGTATATAACCAACATGGTAAGAGATCTAGGTTGGATATATAACCAACATGGTAAGAGATCTAGGTTGGGTATATAACCAACATGGTAAGAGATCTAGGTTGGATATATAACCAACATGGTAAGAGATCTAGGTTGGGTATATAACCAACATGGTAAGAGATCTAGGTTGGGTATATAACCGACATGGTAAGAGATCTAGGTTGGGTATATAACTAACATGGTAAGAGATCTAGGTTGGGTATATAACCAACATGGTAAGAGATCTAGGTTGGGTATATAACTAACATGGTAAGAGATCTAGGTTGGGTATATAACCAACATGGTAAGAGATCTAGGTTGGATATATAACCAACATGGTAAGAGATCTAGGTTGGGTATATAATTAACATGGTAAGAGATCTAGGTTGGATATATAACTAACATGGTAAGAGATCTAGGTTGGGTATATAACCAACATGGTAAGAGATCTAGGTTGGATATATAACCGACATGGTAAGAGATCTAGGTTGGGTATATAACCAACATGGTAAGAGATCTAGGTTGGTATATAACCAACATGGTAAGAGATCTAGGTTGGGTATATAACCAACATGGTAAGAGATCTAGGTTGGGTATATAACCAACATGGTAAGAGATCTAGGTTGGGTATATAACTAACATGGTAAGAGATCTAGGTTGGGTATATAACCAACATGGTAAGAGATCTAGGTTGGGTATATAACCAACATGGTAAGAGATCTAGGTTGGATATATAACCAACATGGTAAGAGATCTAGGTTGGGTATATAACCAACATGGTAAGAGATCTAGGTTGGATATATAACCAACATGGTAAGAGATCTAGGTTGGGCATATAACCAACATGGTAAGAGATCTAGGTTGGGTATATAACCAACATGGTAAGAGATCTAGGTTGGGTATATAACTGACATGGTAAGAGATCTAGGTGGACGGTGGGTATATAACCAACATGGTAAGAGATCTAGGTTGGGTATATAACTAACATGGTAAGAGATCTAGGTTGGGTATATAACTAACATGGTAAGAGATTTAGGTTGGGTATATAACTAACATGGTAAGAGATCTAGGTTGGGTATATAACTGACATGGTAAAAGATCTAGGTTGAGTATATAACTAACATGGTAAGAGATCTAGGTTGGGTATATAACTAACATGGTAAGAGATCTAGGTTGGGTATATAACTAACATGGTAAGAGATCTAGGTTGGGTATATAACTAACATGGTAAGAGATCTAGACTGGGTATATAAATAACATGGTAAGAGATCTAGGTTGGGTATATAACTAACATGGTAAGAGATCTAGGTTGGGTATATAACTATCATGGTAAGAGATCTAGGTTGGGTATATAACTAACATGGTAAGAGATCTAGGTTGGGTATATAACTAATATGGTAAGAGATCTAGGTTGGGTATATAACTAACATGGTAAGAGATCTAGTTAATGGACTAGTAATTATACATTTTTGTGATGCACGCAGGGGCTAATGATGTAGGGATAGGCATGTCAGAGGAGCTAATTAATATGTTATTATGAAGGGTTGATAAAGGCTGCTAAAGAAAAAGGTCATAACTTAATTTTGTCAGCGATACTTCTAAGAATTTATTGAAGTTAAGGATACCAAGTATTAAAACAAGGATACTGAATTCATTTGGATTTATATTTGTGGATTTAAAATGAAAACTCTAGTCGAGAGTTCTTACAGACCACCAGATGTCACTGATAAAATTAGCTTTACAATGAACTTAAGATTTCAGCTGTTAGTGAAGTCATAATTATGGGTGATTTTAATTTGAGACCCACTAATTGGGAAATGTTAGAGTCAAAACTTGAAGGAAAAGGTTTTGAAAAACAGCTAAAGATGGTTTTCTTCACCAGTTAGTCAAGGAACTTACTACAACAGTATAATAGATTTATAGTTAACTATAAATATATAAATTATTGCGAGAGTAGAAACTGTGGAACATTCAGGTACAAGTGATTATGGTTTGATTAGGTTTGATGTTTTGTTGGATTCAGAAATGAGGAATAATAATATTTTTGTTACACATTGAAGGAAGGCAAAAAATTACATTTTGTGAATTATACAGTTGCGTTATTTGGAGACACTAATCAGATATGGATAATTCTTAATGGCAATTTGTAAGTATACAAGGTGAATATTTTCCTTATAGAGAGAAAACGGTAGCTGCAAGTTAGAAAACCAGGTTGGTACGTGAATAATTTAAAAGATAAAATTAAAGAAAAGTAAAATATATTTAGAAAAAATAAATTTAGTGGTACGACGGGAAATCAAGAAAGTTGGTGAAACAGAAAATTATAATTTATTACAATTATTTAGAATTATTATAAGTTATTAGAATTATTTAGAATTATTATAATTTATTAAAATTATTATAAGTTATTAGAATTATTTAGAATTATTATAATTTATTAAAATTATTTAGAATTATTATAATTTTTTAAAATTATTTAGAATTATTATAATTTATTAGAATTATTTAAATTATTGTAATTTATTAAAATTATTTAGATCTATTATAATTTATTTAAAATTATTATAATTTACTTCTGATGAGTCTGCGATTTATTATGTTACTTACATTAACGTATTAATATTTCAAATGAACGGAAATTTGAATTTAGTAGTTAATTAAATGTTAATATGTATTAAATTTATGTTATTTGCCAACGAGATTGATACACACAAGTTTGTTTTTAACACAAATATATTTTAATATACAAACATATAACAATACAGTTTATAATAACGGTTATTACTAATAGTTATTACAAGTGATGGTTCATATACAACAGTTTTACAAACTTGCAGACAATACTAAGTCTTATGTCCTGTCTGGAACTGGATATTTTATCTACGATCTGAGTTGATATTGTTACACCTCACGTAAGCTTGGTTAGCCTCACAGCGATGACATTTAATATAATCGTAGAAATTCTAACGTCCGAAGTAATTCACTGAAGTTGAACGATTTGTAATGTCTGAAATCTATAAACGTTCCTGGTTCAATTCTGTATTTTTTCGATTAGTAGGCGTTAATTACAATTGTAGCTTCCTAGATCTATAGCACACTGACTGTAGCTAACCAATAATATTCTTTGTTTCTCGGCGTGTTGATTTTTATATAAGAATCGTGCGAGTTTCTCGACGTTTCAACAATATTGTAGCACGTTTTCGTAAAACAAATATATTGATGATTCTAATTCTCAAGAACGTTCTACAGATTTCAAAAACAGGCGGGACTTGCGCAATACACACTCTAGAATATATTTCACGTGTAAGAATAAAACAAAAAAGTATGCTGAGAAAAGGGTAGGAACTAAAAGAAACGTACAACGGTAACTCCGTTACAGGATGTATGAGAAAAGGTTAATGGAAAACTTAAATACTAACAGTAGTGATTTCTTTAAATACATTAAAGATAAACAAAATGTGAGAATGGGGTAGAACTCTTGAGGGATGGTAAAGGAAGGCTAGCAAATATGATTATGAGATGGCTGGGTTATTAAATTTTACTTTTTATTTGTTTTTTACTGACGAAGACTTAAGCAGTATTCCACACTTTGAACACTTTATAAATAGAGACGAAATCAAACAAGATGGCTATATCAGTTCTAAGCTGTTTAAGAAAAAGTTGGGAAGTTTAAAAATCGATACGGTTCCTGGGACAGGTAATATTACCCCAAGTGTTTTGGAGGATATTAAATATTGGATAATTAAGCCATTAACGACTATTTTTGTCAGTCCTTGAATAAGGGGAGGGTCCAGAGGACTGGAAGTTAACTAATGTAACTACTCTTTTCAAAGGTGGTCATAAAAATTGTTCCAGTAATTATAGATCCATTAGTATTACGTCCGTTGTTGGGAAAATTTGAGAAAGTCTCTTGAAAAACCCTTTACATAATCATCTAGCAAAGTTATGTAAGTTTTATTTGGTAGTCAGAATGATTTCACTAAAAGAAAAATCTTACTTACAAATTTGTTGACATTCGTTGAAAACGTTGCTGTTTATGTAGTTGATGGTAGGCGTGTAGATTTGGTGTACCTGGAATTTCACAAATCATTGACAAAGTGTCACCTAAAATTCTTGTAAAAAGTTGTCGCCATGGGCATGCGGGATAACTTAGCAAATTGGACAAAAGAGTGGCTAGATGGAAGAAAGCAGAGGGTTGTTACATGTGGAGTTCAATCAAACTGTGGTAACCTCAGGGCTCAGTCTCATGACTTTTGTTTTTTTTATTTACATCAGTGACATAGATAAAGGAATGGTCAATACGTTACTTAAATGTACAGATGACATCAAAATGTTGCTGGTTGTGAAGAGGATGTTACTGATTTATATCATTCAGTGAGTTGGGTAAATAAATAATTATAATAAAAGCAAGATAACATATGTGGGTTATCATAATTTTAATTATAGGAATAATTCGAAAGGGAATAACTTTAACAATGTCATGAAAGGAGGATATTTTGGTGTAATGGTTGATCAGCCTTTGAAGCCATTAAAGCAGTGTGCTGTTGCTAGTATGTGTGTATTTTTCTTATAGCCAAGCCACATCAGGCTATCTGCTGAGCCCACCGAGGGGAATCGAACCCCTGATTTTAGCGTTGTAAATCCGTAAAATTACCAATGTACTAGCGGGGGCTGATGCTAGTGTTAGAGCAAATACAGTATCGGGTTGTATTTACAGAAATATTGAATACAAGTCTGAATAGTTTAAAACTTCATTGTATAGGTCACTGGTTAGGCTAAATTTGCACTGTTGTGTTCAGTCTTGGGCTCTTTACTTTAGGAAAGACGTTGAATTGTGAGAAGGGGTTCAGAGAAGGGTTTCTAGAATGGAACCTGAGATGGAGGGGTTGTCATACAGGGAGAGGCTGAAACCTCTTAAACTGTTTTCTCTGTAAAAAAAAAAAGAAGACACAGATGATCTGATGGAAGTGTTTAAGATTGTAAAAGAACAAAGATGATCTGATGGAGGTGTTTAAGATTGTAAAAGTTCAAGGATGATCTGATGGAGGTGTTTAAGATTGTAAAAGTTCAAGGATGATCTGATGAAGGTGTTTAATATTGTAAAAGGACAAGGATGATCTGATGGAGGTGTTTAAGATTGTAAAAGTTCAAGGATGATCTGATGGAGGTGTTTAAGATTGCAAAAGAACAAGGATGATCTGATAGAGGTGTTTAAGATTGTAAAAGGACAAGGATGACCTGATGGAGGTGTTTATGATTATAAAAGGACAAGGATGACCTGATGGAGGTGTTTAAGATTGTAAAAGGACAAGGATGATCTGATGGAGGTGTTTAAGATTGCAAAAGAACAAGGATGATCTGATAGAGGTGTTTAAGATTGTAAAAGGACAAGGATGACCTGATGGAGGTGTTTAAGATTATAAAAGGACAAGGATGACCTGATGGAGGTGTTTAAGATTGTAAAAGGACAAGGATGATCTGATAGAGGTGTTTAAGATTGTAAAAGGACAAGGATGATCTGATGGAGGTGTTTAAGATTGCAAAAGGGCAAGGATAATCTGATGGAGGTGTTTAAGATTTAAAAGGACAAGGATGACCTGATGGAGGTGTTTAAGATTGTAAAAGGACAAGGATGATCTGATAGGATCATAAAAGGACTCGATAATGATGATGAACCATTTTTTGTTCATATTTAACAGTGAGAATAGCAGGACAAGGGGACAAAATATAACACTTGGTAGGGTAGGAGTCATCTCCAACTAAGACAGTTAGCAGGACAAGGGGACGAAATATAACACTTGGTAGGGTAGGACTCATCTCCAACTATGACAGTTAGCAGGTCAAGGGGACAAAATATAACACTTGGTAGGGTAGGAGTCATCTCCAACTAAGACAGTTAGCAGGACAAGGGGACGAAATATAACACTTGGTAAGGTAGGACTCATCTCCAACTATGACAGTTAGCAGGTCAAGGGGACAAAATATAACACTTGTTAGGGTAGGAGTCATCTCCAACTAAGACACTTAGCAGGAGAAGGGGACAAAATATAACTTAGTAGGGTAGGAGTCATCTCTAACTAAGACTGTTAGCAGGACAAGGGACAAAATGTAACACTTGGTTGGATAGGACTCATCTCCAACTAAGACAGTTAGCAGGACAAGGGGACGAAATATAACACTTGGTAGCGTAGGAGTGATCTCCAACTAAGACAGTTAGCGGGACAAGGAGACGAAATATAACACTTGTTAGGGTATGACTCATCTCCAACTAAGACACTTAGCAGGAGAAGGGGACAAAATATAACTTAGTAGGGTAGGAGTCATCTCTAACTAAGACTGTTAGCAGGACAAGGGACAAAATATAACACTTGGTAGAATAGGAGTCATCTCCAGCTAAGACAGTTAGCAGGAGAGGTGTACAAAATATAACACTTGGTAGGGTAGAAGTCATCTCCAACTAAGACAGTTAGCGGGACAAGGGGACGAAATATAACACTTGTTAGGGTGGGAGTCATCTCCAACTAAGACA
Source organism: Tachypleus tridentatus (assembly GCF_004210375.1). Taxonomy (NCBI): domain Eukaryota; kingdom Metazoa; phylum Arthropoda; class Merostomata; order Xiphosura; family Limulidae; genus Tachypleus; species Tachypleus tridentatus. Next base: position 116,177,568 of record NC_134827.1, read on the forward strand.
GTTACCCGGACAAGGGGACAAAATATAACACTTGTTAGGGTAGGAGTCATCTCCAACTAAGACAGTTACCCGGACAAGGGAAAAAATATAACACTTGGTAGGGTAGGAGTGATATCCAACTAAGACAGTTTTATTTTTCTAACAGAGTGGTTGGTTTTTAGAACAGTTTGCCTTCTGATGTCATAGAAAGTGTAAATTTAAGTGAGTTTAAAATAAAACTTTATAAATAAATGAAAAATAATTTTATTTACTAGGTTTAGTTTACTTTAGAGAATGAAACAGCTGAGATGGAACAATAGGCCCTTGTTCTGTTTAACTAAGTAATGAATTGAAACAGTTTTTCACTTATTTCCTAAGTTTTTATAGTTTTAGTCAAAAAAACGAATGTTACATATACTTGAACGTCACTTATTCCATCTCTATTTGGAATTTCTGCTACATGTCATTAAGAATAATTCTAAATAATGGGCTGTCTGAGCTCTGCCCACCAGGGATATTAAATTTCAAATTTTAGCGCTATAACCCTTCAGACTTACCACTAAGCCTACAGAGGGTTTACTAAATACAATGTATACCAGATAAGCTATTATAAAATTTAAATAAACTGTAATTTTTTAAAATAAATATCTTCGCCACATGTGAATATACAACCAGAGTAAGAATATTAAATAAGTTCTAGTTGTGAAAAAAGAAAAACATGTTTGAAGTAGTAAAAGGGAAAAAAGACAACAACAAATAAAATATAAAACAGAGTTTGAATATTCAGTAACTAAAATTATATTTAAAGTAATTACAGTTATATTGAAAGTAACAATGGAACATTAAAGTGACTACAGTTACATTGAAAGTAACAATGGAACATTAAAGTGACTACAGTTACATTGAAAGTAACAATGGAACATTAAAGTGACTACAATTATATTTAAAGTAACAATGGAACATTAAAGTGACTACAGTTACATTGAAAGTAACAATGGAACATTAAAGTGACTACAGTTATATTCAAAGTAACAATGGAACATTAAAGTAACTACAGTTATATTTAAAGTAACAATGGAACATTAAAGTGACTACAGTTATATTTAAAGTAACAATGGAACATTAAAGTGACTACAGTTATATTGAAAATAACAATGGAACATTAAAGTGACTACAGTTACATTGAAAGTAACAATGGAACATTAAAGTGACTATAGTTACATTTAAAGTAACAATGGAACATTAAAGTGACTACAGTTACATTTAAAGTAACAATGGAACATTAAAGTGACTACAGTTATATTGAAAGTAACAATGGAACATTAAAGTGACTACAGTTACATTTAAAGTAACAATGGAACATTAAAGTGACTACAGTTACATTTAAAGTTACAATGGAACATTAAAGTGACTACAGTTATATTGAAAATAACAATGGAACATTAAAGTGACTACAGTTATATTTAAAGTAACAATGGAACATTAAAGTGACTACAGTTACATTGAAAGTAACAATGGAACATTAAAGTGACTACAGTTATATTGAAAGTAACAATGGAACATTAAAGTGACTACAGTTATATTTAAAGTAACAATGGAACATTAAAGTGACTACAGTTACATTGAAAGTAACAATGGAACATTAAAGTGACTACAGTTATATTGAAAGTAACAATGGAACATTAAAGTAACTACAGTTATATTTAAAGTAACAATGGAACATTAAAGTGACTACAGTTATATTTAAAGTAACAATGGAACATTAAAGTGACTACAGTTATATTGAAAATAACAATGGAACATTAAAGTGACTACAGTTACATTGAAAGTAACAATGAAACATTAAAGTGACTATAGTTACATTTAAAGTAAAATGGAACATTAAAGTGACTACAGTTATATTGAAAGTAACAATGGAACATTAAAGTGACTACAGTTACATTGAAAGTAACAATGGAACATTAAAGTGACTACAGCTATATTGAAAGTAACAATGGAACATTAAAGTAACTACAGTTATATTTAAAGTAACAATGGAACATTAAAGTGACTACAGTTATATTTAAAGTAACAATGGAACATTAAAGTGACTACAGTTATATTGAAAATAACAATGGAACATTAAAGTGACTACAGTTACATTGAAAGTAACAATGGAACATTAAAGTGACTATAGTTACATTTAAAGTAACAATGGAACATTAAAGTGACTACAGTTACATTTAAAGTAACAATGGACCATTAAAGTGACTACAGTTATATTGAAAGTACCAATGGAACATTAAAGTGACTACAGTTACATTTAAAGTAACAATGGAACATTAAAGTGACTACAGTTACATTTAAAGTTACAATGGAACATTAAAGTGACTACAGTTATATTGAAAATAACAATGGAACATTAAAGTGACTACAGTTATATTTAAAGTAACAATGGAACATTAAAGTGACTACAGTTACATTGAAAGTAACAATGGAACATTAAAGTGACTACAGTTATATTGAAAGTAACAATGGAACATTAAAGTGACTACAGTTATATTTAAAGTAACAATGGAACATTAAAGTGACTACAGTTATATTGAAAGTAAAAATGGAACATTAAAGTGACTACAGTTATATTTAAAGTAATAATGGAACATTAAAGTGACTACAGTTATATTGAAAATAACAATGGAACATTAGAGTGACTACAGTTACATTGAAAGTAACAATGGAACATTAAAGTGACTATAGTTACATTTAAAGTAACAATGGAACATTAAAGTGACTACAGTTATATTGAAAGTAGCAATGGAACATTAAAGTAACTACAGTTATATTTAAAGTAACAATGGAACATTAAAGTGACTACAGTTATATTGAAAGTAACAATGGAACATTAAAGTAACTACAGTTATATTTAAAGTAACAATGGAACATTAAAGTGACTACAGTTACATTGAAAGTAACAATGGAACATTAAAGTGACTACAGTTACATTGAAAGTACCAATGGAACATTAAAGTGACTACAGTTATATTGAAAATAACAATGGAACATTAAAGTGACTACAGTTATATTGAAAGTAACAATGGAACATTAAAGTGACTACAGTTATATTTAAAGTAACAATGGAACATTAAAGTGACTACAGTTATATTGAAAATAACAATGGAACATTAAAGTGACTACAGTTACATTGAAAGTAACAATGGAACATTAAAGTGACTATAGTTACATTTAAAGTAACAATGGAACATTAAAGTGACTACAGTTATATTGAAAGTAACAATGGAACATTAAAGTGACTACAGTTACATTTAAAGTAACAATGGAACATTAAAGTGACTACAGTTACATTTAAAGTAAAATGGAACATTAAAGTGACTACAGTTATATTGAAAGTAACAATGGAACATTAAACTGACTACAGTTACATTTAAAGTAACAATGGAACATTAAAGTGACTACAGTTATATTGAAAGTAACAATGGAACATTAAAGTGACTACAGTTATATTGAAAGTAACAATGGAACATTAAAGTGACTACAGTTACATTTAAAGTAACAATGGAACATTAAAGTGACTACAGTTATATTGAAAGTAACAATGGAACATTAAAGTGACTACAGTTATATTGAAAGTAACAATGGAACATTAAAGTGACTACAGTTACATTGAAAGTAGCAATGGAACATTAAAGTGACTACAGTTATATTGAAAGTAACAATGGAACATTAAAGTAACTAAAATTATATTTAAAGTAACGACAGAACATTGAAGTGACTACAGTTACATTAAAGTAACAATGGAACATTAAAGTGACTACAGTTACATTGAAAGTAACAATGGAACATTAAAGTGACTACAGTTATATTGAAAGTAACAATGGAACATTAAAGTGACTACAGTTATATTGAAAGTAACAATGGAGCATTAAAGTGACTACAGTTATATTTAAAGTAACAATGGAACATTAAAGTGACTACAGTTACATTGAAAGTAACAATGGAACATTAAAGTGACTACAGTTATATTGAAAGTAACAATGGAACATTAAAGTGACTACAGTTATATTTAAAGTAACAATGGAACATTAAAGTGACTACAGTTATATTGAAAATAACAATGGAACATTAAAGTGACTACAGTTACATTGAAAGTAACAATGGAACATTAAAGTGACTATAGTTACATTTAAAGTAACAATGGAACATTAAAGTGACTACAGTTATATTGAAAGTAACAATGGAACATTAAAGTGACTACAGTTACATTTAAAGTAACAATGGAACATTAAAGTGACTACAGTTACATTTAAAGTAAAATGGAACATTAAAGTGACTACAGTTATATTGAAAGTAACAATGGAACATTAAAGTGACTACAGTTACATTTAAAGTAACAATGGAACATTAAAGTGACTACAGTTATATTGAAAGTAACAATGGAACATTAAAGTGACTACAGTTATATTGAAAGTAACAATGGAACATTAAAGTGACTACAGTTACATTTAAAGTAACAATGGAACATTAAAGTGACTACAGTTATATTGAAAGTAACAATGGAACATTAAAGTGACTACAGTTATATTGAAAGTAACAAGGGAACATTAAAGTGACTACAGTTACATTGAATGTAACAATGGAACATTAAAGTGACTACAGTGATATTGAAAGTAACAATGGAACATTAAAGTGACTACAGTTATATTGAAAGTAACAATGGAACATTAAAGTGACTACAGTTATATTGAAAGTAACAATGGAACATTAAAGTGACTACAGTTACATTGAAAGTAGCAATGGAACATTAAAGTGACTACAGTTATATTTAAAGTAACAATGGAACATTAAAGTGACTACAGTTATATTGAAAGTAACAATGGAACATTAAAGTGACTACAGTTATATTGAAAGTAACAATGGAACATTAAAGTAACTAAAATTATATTTAAAGTAACGACAGAACATTGAAGTGACTACAGTTACATTAAAGTAACAAGGGAACATTAAAGTGACTACAGTTACATTGAATGTAACAATGGAACATTAGTTTATTCTGTGACTAGTGAACCTACAGTCCTTTGGTAGTGACTTTATTGAGTTACACTGTGAGATTTGGAATTCGATTTTTCGTTGTGGGAAAAGCAAAGACAGAACCCGTTATGTAGCTTTGTGCTAGAACTAAAATTACAGAGGTACAACGTTGAAATCCGGGGCTCGATTCCCTTTGACATTTCATTGTGAAGCTGTTCACTAAACAAACAAAGCAATTTTCTAAATGGATTTTTATTTATTGTAAATAGTTCAAGAGGTCAAGCTGTTGACCCCAGTAATCTTCATTAACGTTCTTACTTCTGTTCGCTTTTTAGACAGAACATGTAATCTGAGTACAATCTCAGTTGGTTATGCACAATTCAGTTAACAACCAACGTATACAAAATTAACTAACACGTTAGTTTGAACTGGAATAGAATCACAACATCTCGACCACGATCATGTCATATTCGTCTCCTAGGTTCTCAGTCCCTGGAAGGCCCTTCCAAACAAACCTGTGAGTCCCCACGAGAGCCCATATTGCTACTTCCATTCTAAACTGTTCCTCACAGAACCACGGTGAAATAGAACGGACTTAGTGTATTCTGTTCTTTGATTTAGTCCATAAATTATTGTCAGTTGTTTCACATACGATCAGGGGTTCGATTCCCCTTGGTGGGCTCAGCAGATAGCCTATGTGGCTTTGCTATAAGAAAAACACACAAAAACACATTCACATACGGTGTGTCTGTTGTTCACATCAGCCTGATTTCTTTTAATATTGTCATCCAACTGTTAGACAGCAACCTGTTTATCTTACTGTACTTACGCTGTCAGACAATTCGACATCCATCGTACTTTTTATTTATGTGGGCCACATTTTTAATAATATTTTTCACTGGCATTGTTTTGTTTTAATAGCACTTTAAAAACACTGTAAGTGAAGAAATAAATATCTTAACACGAACTAAGTTACATTAAAGTTGTTTCAAATGAAAATGAAAACATTTCTCTGTGGGATCCGTTAAAAGTTTAAAACTTTTATGAGTGGAAATGTTTGATGGAACATTCGTTTTCATCCGTGCCTGGCCCAGCTTGTAGTCAGGCTACGAGTGTTAGGGTCTGAGGTTCGAGACCTGGTGCCACTGAATGTTTTACTGTGGGCACGATACCTTAAAAGTGGATAAAGTTTTTCTCGTGGCAAGTCCAGCTAGCTAGCCGGATTTTCTCTTACAAGTAGCTCAGAATTAGGGACTGGCACACATGTACACTAGTTCTAACTAACCTAACTGGTATATCTGTACACTAGTTCTAACTAACCTAACTGGTATATCTGTACACTGCTACACGTGTACACTAGTTCTAACTAACCTATCTGGTATATCTGTACACTGCTACACGTGTACACTGGTTCTAACTAACCTATCTGGTATATCTGTACACTGGTTCTAACTAACCTATCTGGTATATCTGTACACTGGTTCTAACTAACCTATCTGGTATATCTGTACACTGGTTCTAACTAACCTATCTGGTATATCTGTACACTGGTTCTAACTAACGTGACTGGTACACCTGCACACTGGGTCTAACTGTCCTGACTGCTACGCCTGTACACTGGGTATAACTGTCCTAACTGCTACACCTGTACACTGGGTCTAACTCTCCTGACTGCTACACCTGTACACTGGGTCTAACTGTCCTGACAGCTACACCTGTACACTGGGTCTAACTGTTCTAACTGCTACACCTGTACACCGGGTCTAACTCTCCTGACTGCTACACCTGTACACTGGGTCTAACTGTCCTGACTGCTACGCCTGTACACTGGGTCTAACTGTCCTGACTGCTACACCTGTACACTGGGTCTAACTGTCCTAACTGATACACCTGTACACTGGGTCTAACTGTCCTGACTGCTACGCCTGTACACTGGGTCTAACTGTCCTGACTACTACACCTGTACACTGGGTCTAACTGTCCTAACTGCTACACCTGTACACTGGGTCTAACTGTCCTGACTGCTACACCTGTACACTGGGTCTAACTGTCCTGACTGCTACACCTGTACACTGGGTCTAACTCTCCTGACTGCTACACCTGTACACTGGTTCTAACTAACCTGACTGCTACATCTGTACACTGGTTCTAATTAACTTGACTAGTACACCTGTACATTGGGTATAACTCTCCTGACTGCTACACCTGTACACTGGTTCTAACTAACCTGACTGCTACATCTGTACACTGGGCCTAACCTTCCTGACTGCTTTACCTGTACACTGCTTTTAACTAACCTGACTACTATACTTGTACACTGGATCTAACTGCCCTGACTGTTTAGTTCAAGTGCCCAAAACTTGCAGTTTAGGTTTAAATCTCCAACTGTACGATATGGTTATTTATTTTAAGGATATAAATTTCATATGGGTTTAAATATATTATATTTGTTACAAAAGGCTGAGTGCGTTATATCAAAGCTATTTTGGAGTCTCACCACATTCTTGTAGTCTATGTCTCCACGTTTTGTTATGTTCTGTCTCACGACGGTGTATCTTGGCAATAGTCCTGCAGTGTACTATCCATTGAAATATACTCCGATGTAAGGCTGTCCTGCCAAAAGCTCATCACTCCTCAATGCATATTTTCCATAATTCGTCTGGTGTACGACGAAAAATGTTCCTCAGCCTTCCACCACTTAATCGCTTTGTCTTCACATTGAGTAACATAAATACCATTATTAAGGTCATTATATTAATTTATGTCCTAATGTCAATTTATTATATTAAGGTCCTTAAAGTATGCGACAGTTGAACGGGTATGTCGTGGAAGATTTATGCGCACATGTGACTTGCGTTGGTTTTACAGACAGAGTTACTTTTTGGTTGTGTTTGGGACTGTTGCCTGAAACACGAGGACTGCTTTTGTCAATGCCTTTTGTGGTACCTAAATGCTCTTTCGCCCTTAATTTCAGACGCTAAAGAATAAAACAAATCTTGTTTTATTCCCGTGCATTTCTGATTTTAAAATTTGGAATCCATTCTTTATACAACTTATCGTACGTAATGCAAGTTATCACAAAATGGGTTTTCACATACTGTGTTGACGAATATTCCTACCCTGAAAACATTTCTTCGCCATTAGGCGCAAGGCTACATATTGGGCAATTTGAGCAGTGCGTACCACGAGTATCAAAACCCAGTTTTTAGGGCCAAATGTTTTCAGGCTTGCCTTTAAACCAGTGCGAGAAGTGATGTTGTAATGGTATAAGAACGTTTTACACCTGTTCACACAGTGAACACCGCTTCAAATACACGACTAATTATTACTGAATGAACAAATAGAAACCGTATAATATCTATACTATGAAGACTCGTTCTTGTTCTTACATTAAACTACACCATAACAAATAGAAACAGGGCTTCTATGCCTTACATTCAATCCGGTTTTACAAAATTCTTACTTTTGATTTTAGAAGAAAAAAAATGCAGGAGAGAAGATGTAAAAAGCGTAACCGAAGGAGTTGATCAATTATTCACGCACGAGCGCTCAGATCGTCTTAAGCAAGGCGCCACCTGGCGATTACGTTTACAAGTCTTACATAAGATAGATCCATCACAGACGATGCCTGTTGCTATAGCAACGTAGTTTCGTGCAACGAGAGAAAAGACAGAGAAGTTATTGTGAAGGCGTCTGAGAAGCAGTGGATTTGGAAAGAGCTTTGTGTGAAGTGAAAGACACTTATTGTATTATGAAATATACGCATACACACACAAAGACAGACAAATAGACGGTGGGAAACTGAATGTAGCAGACGGCATGATCATAAGACTAGAGATTTGTAGCATATTCAAAGAGCAAAACTTTCTTGTTCTTGTGTATCCAGTTTTTACTTTAAGGAGACATAAATACCATTGGGTTTTTTTAACCAATAACTTCGTTAAGATCATTATTAAAAGCAGACTTTGAAACAATATTAAATTGCGTTGTTTTCGCATTGTTGTTATGAATTGGAATAGAATCTGTTTTTTTGTAGTTGCTGTTAAGTACGAAGCTACTCAGTGCTAAATGAGAGCTAAAGCTAAACCTGTGCTGAACCCAAGAAGGAATAAACATGCTATCATGATACTAAAACTCAACCTTTGGATTTCAAATGTTTTTCCATGAGATTATTATAAACAGTTTTATAAAATGTTATTTCTACCAACAAAGAGCTTAATTCGATTAACATACTCGATTTTTGATGGAGCTTCATCTCATGAAAGTTATCAAAATATTGTTTTATCTTCTAGTTTCAACTCTGTGAGATTTATTCGACAGTTGCTTAGTTATGTAATATTAACCAGGTGTTTCGCTGCTACCTTAAGTATTTCATCTATTTAAATCAGATGGCGGTTTTATTGTGTCTAATTATAGGCCTGGCCTAGTGGTTTGCTTTTTTATCTGGGGGGGGGGCGTTATAATGTGATGGTCAATCCCATTATCCTTTGGTAAAAGAGTAGCCCAAGAGTTGGCGGTGGGTGGTGATGACTAGCTTACTTCCCTGTAGTCTTACACTGAAATTAGGGACGGCTAGCGCAGATAATGCAAAATACTTATTTTTAATGAATTATTATTTTTATTATCTGGATTTATTTGGAATCACATCTCATACAACAAGTGATTTGGTTTGGATTTGTATGGAAGACAAAAAATAACTTCAGGTGAATGAAGACATAATTTATAAGAATAAAGAAATTATATGTTAGACTAGAAACAGACACACTGCAAATTATATGTTAGACTAGAAACAAACAGACTGCAAATTATATGTTAGACTAGAAACAGACACACTGCAAATTATATGATAAGCTGGAAACAAACAGATTACAAATTATATGTTAGACTAGAAACAGACACACTGCAAATTATATGTTAGACTAGAAACAAACAGACTGCAAATTATATGTTAGGCTAGAAACAGACACACTGCAAATTATATGTTAGGCTAGAAACAGACACACTACAAATTATATGTTAGGCTAGAAACAGACACACTACAAATTATATGTTAGGCTAGAAACAGACACACTACAAATTATATGTTAGGCTAGAAACAGACACACTACAAATTATATGTTAGGCTAGAAACAGACAGACTGCAAATTATATGATAAGCTGGAAACAAACAGACTACAAATTATATGTTAGGCTAGAAACAGACACACTGCAAATTATATGTTAGGCTAGAAACAGACACACTACAAATTATATGTTAGGCTAGAAACAGACACACTACAAATTATATGTTAGGCTAGAAACAGACACACTACAAATTATATGTTAGGCTAGAAACAGACAGACTACAAATTATATGTTAGGCTAGAAACAGACAGACTACAAATTATATGTTAGGCTAGAAACAGACACACTACAAATTATATGTTAGGCTAGAAACAGACACACTACAAATTATATGTTAGGCTAGAGACAGACACACTACAAATTATATGTTAGGCTAGAAACAGACACACTACAAATTATATGTTAGGCTAGAAACAGACACACTACAAATTATATGTTAGGCTAGAAACAGACAGACTGCAAATTATATGATAAGCTGGAAACAAACAGACTACAAATTATATGTTAGGCTAGAAACAGACACACTGCAAATTATATGTTAGGCTAGAAACAGACACACTACAAATTATATGTTAGGCTAGAAACAGACACACTACAAATTATATGTTAGGCTAGAAACAGACACACTACAAATTATATGTTAGGCTAGAAACAGACACACTACAAATTATATGTTAGGCTAGAAACAGACAGACTACAAATTATATGTTAGGCTAGAAACAGACAGACTACAAATTATATGTTAGGCTAGAAACAGACACACTACAAATTATATGTTAGGCTAGAAACAGACACACTACAAATTATATGTTAGGCTAGAAACAGACAGACTACAAATTATATGTTAGGCTAGAAACAGACAGACTACAAATTATATGTTAGGCTAGAAACAGACACACTACAAATTATATGTTAGGCTAGAAACAGACACACTACAAATTATATGTTAGGCTAGAAACAGACACACTACAAATTATATGTTAGGCTAGAAACAGACACACTACAAATTATATGTTAGGCTAGAAACAGACACACTACAAATTATATGTTAGGCTAGAAACAGACAGACTGCAAATTATATGATAAGCTGGAAACAAACAGACTACAAATTATATGTTAGGCTAGAAACAGACACACTACAAATTATATGTTAGGCTAGAAACAGACACACTACAAATTATATGTTAGGCTAGAAACAGACACACTACAAATTATATGTTAGGCTAGAAACAGACACACTACAAATTATATGTTAGGCTAGAAACAGACAGACTACAAATTATATGTTAGGCTAGAAACAGACAGACTACAAATTATATGTTAGGCTAGAAACAGACACACTACAAATTATATGTTAGGCTAGAAACAGACAGACTACAAATTATATGTTAGGCTAGAAACAGACACACTACAAATTATATGTTAGGCTAGAAACAGACACACTACAAATTATATGTTAGGCTAGAAACAGACACACTACAAATTATATGTTAGGCTAGAAACAGACAGACTACAAATTATATGTTAGGCTAGAAACAGACACACTACAAATTATATGTTAGGCTAGAAACAGACAGACTACAAATTATATGTTAGGCTAGAAACAGACACACTACAAATTATATGTTAGGCTAGAAACAGACACACTACAAATTATATGTTAGGCTAGAAACAGACACACTACAAATTATATGTTAGGCTAGAAACAGACAGACTACAAATTATATGATAGGCTAGAAACAGACAGACTACAAATTATATGTTAGGCTAGAAACAGACAGACTACAAATTATATGTTAGGCTAGAAACAGACAGACTACAAATTATATGTTAGGCTAGAAACAGACACACTACAAATTATATGTTAGGCTAGAAACAGACACACTACAAATTATATGTTAGGCTAGAAACAGACAGACTACAAATTATATGTTAGGCTAGAAACAGACAGACTACAAATTATATGTTAGGCTAGAAACAGACAGACTACAAATTATATGTTAGGCTAGAAACAGACAGACTACAAATTATATGTTAGGCTAGAAACAGACAGACTACAAATTATATGTTAGGCTAGAAACAGACAGACTACAAATTATATGTTAGGCTAGAAACAGACAGACTACAAATTATATGTTAGGCTAGAAACAGACAGACTACAAATTATATGTTAGGCTAGAAACAGACAGACTACAAATTATATGTTAGGCTAGAAACAGACAGACTACAAATTATATGTTAGGCTAGAAACAGACAGACTACAAATTATATGTTAGGCTAGAAACAGACACACTACAAATTATATGTTAGGCTAGAAACAGACAGACTGCAAATTATATGATAAGCTGGAAACAAACAGACTACAAATTATATGTTAGGCTAGAAACAGACACACTGCAAATTATATGTTAGGCTAGAAACAGACACACTACAAATTATATGTTAGGCTATAAACAGACACACTACAAATTATATGTTAGGCTAGAAACAGACACACTACAAATTATATGTTAGGCTAGAAACAGACAGACTACAAATTATATGTTAGGCTAGAAACAGACAGACTACAAATTATATGTTAGGCTAGAAACAGACACACTACAAATTATATGTTAGGCTAGAAACAGACACACTACAAATTATATGTTAGACTAGAAACAAACAGACTGCAAATTATATGTTAGGCTAGAAACGAACAGGTTACAAATTATATGATAGGCTAGAAACAGACACTACAAATTATATGTTAGGCTAGAAACAGACAGACTACAAATTATATGATAAGCTGGAAACAAACAGACTACAAATTATATGTTAGGCTAGAAACAGACAGACTACAAATTATATGATAAGCTGGAAACAAACAGACTACAAATTATATGTTAGGCTAGAAACAGACAGACTACAAATTATATGTTAGGCTAGAAACAGACAGACTACAAATTATATGATAAGCTGGAAACAAACAGACTACAAATTATATGTTAGGCTAGAAACAGACGGACTACAAATTATATGATAGGCTAGAAACAAACAGACTACAAATTATATGTTAGGCTAGAAAGAGACAGACTACAAATTATATGATAAGCTGGAAACAAACAGACTACAAATTATATGTTAGGCTAGAAACAGACACACTGCAAATTATATGTTAGGCTAGAAACAGACACACTACAAATTATATGTTAGGCTAGAAACAGACACACTACAAATTATATGTTAGGCTAGAAACAGACACACTACAAATTATATGTTAGGCTAGAAACAGACACACTACAAATTATATGTTAGGCTAGAAACAGACAGACTACAAATTATATGTTAGGCTAGAAACAGACAGACTACAAATTATATGTTAGGCTAGAAACAGACAGACTACAAATTATATGTTAGGCTAGAAACAGACACACTACAAATTATATGTTAGGCTAGAAACAGACACACTACAAATTATATGTTAGGCTAGAAACAGACAGACTACAAATTATATGTTAGGCTAGAAACAGACACACTACAAATTATATGTTAGGCTAGAAACAGACACACTACAAATTATATGTTAGGCTATAAACAGACACACTACAAATTATATGTTAGGCTAGAAACAGACACACTACAAATTATATGTTAGGCTAGAAACAGACAGACTGCAAATTATATGATAAGCTGGAAACAAACAGACTACAAATTATATGTTAGGCTAGAAACAGACAGACTATCACTTATGTGTTAGGTTAGAAACTGACTACAAATTATATGTTAGGCTAGAAACAGACAGACTATCACTTATGTGTTAGGATAGAAACAGACAGATTACCGGCTGTCAAGTAATATTCATAAACTGAAGTAATTAGTCACACAAACGTACTGTAGTAAGATAAGTGTTTCTTTGCGCTAGCGAAAAATCGCAATGGGCAATCCGCTGCGTTTACCGACTGGAATCGAGCCTCGGATTTTAACGTCATAAGTCCGTGAACTTGCCGCTGACTCACGAGAGAATGTTGTCAAAAGATGTAGCGTTTTAGATGTTATCAAACAGTTGATAAAAGACAGGTAGTTCCCGAGAGTGTTTTGAATCTCGATTGTAAGGCCTAATGTTTTTAAACAGTTGATATGAGTATTTATATCTCTAATCTTACAAGTTAGCAGAATTACATTATTTAACCAATTATTATGTTTTTACCATTGTGTTGATACAAACAGGAAGACATAGAAAAATTACAGAGCAGTTGAAGGAATTAGGGTTGTGTTATATGTATGTCTTTAACCACGATTATAACAAAGACAGTTCCATGTGGCTCAGCGGTAAGTTTGTACACCTGATGAGAACCTCGGTAAAAAGAGTGACTCCGCTGTTGAAATACGTTATAGTAAAACGATTCTGAAAATAAGAATCATCAAGTCACATAACAGTCACAGGAAATATAAAGTCACGATGCAACGACATGTATTGGAGTTACATTTTCTTGATAACGAGAACCCCACTTGAAATAAAACTATATATCTCAGAACAGCTGGTATTGGTATTAACACTTTTATTGGTAATCAGAGAACAACGTTTCGATTTCACTTCTTAGGCCATCTTTAGGTTAACAAATACCCTTACCAGTTCTTACCAATATAAAACATTAACATACTCAGGTTATAAGGATGTATTTAAAGCAATGAGTTAGAATGTCTAAAACGGGAATATCGCTTATATTTAAGGACAATGGATATACAAATGGAATATGGATCAATTAGGGGTACAAGAACCTTCAAGAAAAAGACCTGCTACAAGTTGTACCTCACTTGTGGTAAGCAAATTGCAGCATCTTGTAACAGGTGAGAATTCACGAACACAAAGGTCAGAGGATATTCATTTGCACCGGGCAACAGCAAGCAACAACATGATCAAGATACTAATCTTCACATGGAAACGAGGTCAACATGGCAAAAGTTCAGAAAATAAGGCTTATAATCAAAACTCGTTTTCCATCTTCACATACGTGAAGCAGTTGGAGAATGAAATGTAAATCAGCTTTAAGGGTTTTCAAAAAGGGGTTTTTAGTATAATAGAAAATCTAGAATTCCAAACCAACTTCTTCTTGCAGGACACTTATACTGAGAGCTGCATAGGTTTACAATAGTCACGAACCGGTGCTCTGCTTTAATAGTTTAAAGTAGACTGGATCTAATCGTCCTTACAAAGTAGCCACACAATATTAGCATAATTACTTTCATAGCATTAAAATAGTCATCAATACATACTGAATCACAAATACATAAAGCTAACTTTAATCAGATGAGATCAAAATTACCATATATCAATTTTGTTGAACGTTATCAAAATTATAGAACAGTATCGTTTATAATCCACCGTACTTCAAGTCCTGCGCTATTAGATCTTCGCTGTAATGTCTCAAGAGAAATAGCATATTCATTGGTTTATTTCGAGACGGTGCTTCGTAAGTAACGTATTTCTTGACTAGTGTTCTGATCAATTTAGAAATGTTGTTAAGAAAAAAATAATAGTAAGGAAAACTTACACATTAATATTACATATTAATATTCTCCTTACATGTGTAGATTGAATAAGGAGGTTCACACGATGTGAAATCTCCCTTCAAGTACGTGTTATTTACATTAATTTACTCGTGAAAGTTTGAAGAGCACTTTGCTCCGTAACGAACACTTATGGTTTTATAATTAATTCATTATTTAATACTCGAACATTAGCTCAAAGTATACAGATAGGAAAACACTGGTGCGAACTCAACCTCCCCTCCAATGTTTTTCATACATCAGGATTGCTTAAGATAACACATGACACAATTTAAAAAGCATTTATAAATTTAGTTAATGAATTAATAACACACTATTAATTAATCAAACAAAATACTCGTTCTATATAAAAAGTTTTGTCTTGTTTGTCTGGACTTTTCGGTCATTCCTTTTTCACGTGAATAGCTTTGAAATTCGTGTACGGTGGCTTAAAAGAGAGACTGGCGTATGGAAGGTTAAACAAGGGACTTCTTGTAATATGCTCACCTTATCCGATATGACTGAATTTATTCACACATATTTAAATTAAATATATACATGAATGGATGTTAAGAAGAATCGACATTCAAATGAAACTGCAATACATGTGGGAGTTGCAACATGTTACATGTTTCAATGTCCCGATTAAGAAAAGTGTGAGTCACTTACTATTTAAAGGTTATTAGGGTGAAGGGGCTCCTAATTTGTTTAAAATGGAAGATATCTAACCACAAGTAAAACCTAATAACAGTAACTCTGCTTGTTTTCTATTTTCGTTTTAATTTCGCGCAAAGCTGCATAAGGACTATCTTCGCCAACCGTCCCTAATTTAGTACTGCAAAACTAGAGATATCACGACCCACTATTAACTATTGGGCTACTCTTTCATTTATAAGTATTGGGATTGACTGTCACGTTACACCATCCTACATTCTTCCAAATTGACAGAATTTCTAACCTGAACCAAAGTCTTCCAGATTTATACAACTTGGGAACCCCTCAACGTGTACTCCTCCTTCTCACATGTTTTACGACAGTCTAAAGCCCCCCCCCCCCAAGATTTATTACTTTACAAAATAATTTATCTCAGTCTCTTCGTGTGAACTCAATTTGCTCAGTCATCTTGAATCACCAATGTCAGAAAAGACCAGTCTTGTGGAAAATTAAGAAAAGTGAGTTATTATAAAGTAAAAGGAGAATGTTTGAAAGTAAAAAAAAAAATAATGATAGAAGTAGAACAACATAAGTGATAGTTATAAGTTATAGTTATAAGTTACAGTTATGGTTATAAGTTATAGTTATAGTTATAAGTTACAGTTATGGTTATAAGTTATAGTTATAGTTATAAGTTACAGTTATGGTTATAAGTTATAGTTATAGTTATAAGTTACAGTTATGGTTATAAGTTATAGTTATAGTTATAAGTTACAGTTATGGTTATAAGTTATAGTTATAGTTATAAGTTACAGTTATGGTTATAAGTTATAGTTATAGTTATAAGTTACAGTTATGGTTATAAGTTATAGTTATAGTTATAAGTTACAGTTATGGTTATAAGTTATAGTTATAGTTATAGTTATAGTTATAAGTTACAGTTATGGTTATAAGTTATAGTTATAGTTATAAGTTATAAGTTCGAGCATAATCTCGATTGTTTGAGAATTATCGAAAAACCACCCAGAAGAACTAGGCCAGAAGTTCCTAAAGTGGAACTGATAGCCTTAAAGGGAGAGCAATCAGTTTCTAGTAATGCTTCAGTAGACAACTATCATTCCCAAAGTAGTAATGCTTCAGTATACAACTATCATCCCCATAGTAGTAATGCTTCAGCAGACAACTATCATCCCCATAGTAGTAATGCTTCAGTAGACAATTATCACTCCCATAATAGTAATGCTTCAGTAGACAACTATCATTCCCAAAGTAGTAATGCTTCAGTAGACAACTATCATCCCCATAATAGTAATGCTTCAGTATACAACTATCATCCCCATAATAGTAATGCTTCAGTATACAACTATCATCCCATAGTAGTAATGCTTCAGTATACAACTGTCATCCTTATAGTAGTAATGCTCCAGTAGACAACTATCATCCCCATAGTAGTAATGCTTCAGTTGACAGCTATCATCCCCATAGTAGTAATGCTTCAGCAGACAACTATCATCCCCATAGTAGTAATGCTTCAGTTGACAGCTATCATCCCCATAGTAGTAATGCTTCAGTAGACAACTATCATCCCCATAGTAGTAATGCTTCAGTAGACAACTATCATCCCCATAGTAGTAATGCTTCAGTAGACAACTATCATCCCCATAGTAGTAATGCTTCAGTATACAACTATCATCCCATAGTAGTAATGCTTCAGTATACAACTGTCATCCTTATAGTAGTAATGCTCCAGTAGACAACTATCATCCCCATAGTAGTAATGCTTCAGTTGACAGCTATCATCCCCATAGTAGTAATGCTTCAGTAGACAACTATCATCCCCATAGTAGTAATGCTTCAGTAGACAACTATCATCCCCATAATAGTAATGCTCCAGTAGACAACTATCATCCCCATAATAGTAATGCTTCAGTAGACAACTATCATCCCCATAGTAGTAATGCTTCAGAAGACAACTGTCATCCCCATAGTAGTAATGCTTCAGTAGAGAACTATCATCCCCATAATAGTAATGCTTCAGTAGACAATTATCATCCCCATAATAGTAATGCTTCAGTAGACAACTATCATCCCCATAGTAGTAATGCTTCAGAAGACAACTGTCATCCCCATAGTAGTAATGCTTCAGTAGACAACTATCATCCCCATAATAGTAATGCTTCAGTAGACAATTATCATCCCCATAATAGTAATGCTTCAGTAGACAACTATCATCCCCATAGTAGTAATGCTTCAGTAGACAATTATCATTCCCATAATAGTAATGCTTCAGTAGACAACTATCATCCCCATAGTAGTAATGCTTCAGTAGACAATTATCATTCCCATAGTAGTAATGCTTCAGCAGACAACTATCATCCCCATAATAGTAATGCTTCAGTAGACAACTATCATCCCCATAGTAGTAATGCTTCAGTAGACAACTATCATCCCCATAGTAGTAATGCCTCAGTATACAACTATCATCCCTCTAAATGCTGTCCTTATCAAAGATCAAACTTGTAACTGAACTCACCTGTGTTAAAATTATTGGACTGATAAATACAATGAAGCAAGTTGTTAAAAACACCCTTACACAAGTTTTAACAAACACCCTTACACCACTTTTAACAAACATTCTCCCAACACATAAGTTTTAACAAACACCCCTACAAGAGTTTCTGTTCTGTATTGTTGAAATCAATCTCACATTAACAATAATAATAAACAAATAATAATATTCATATAATTATTAAAATCTGATCAAAATGGTGAAACTTATAACATATACAAATTTATAAATATTAACATTATTTTTACTGTTTACAGATCAATTGTTTACAAGCTCAGTGAACCCCATTAACGTAGTTTTGTTAGGATGTACAGAAAGTTTCCTTGTATTTATCACAGAATAATGTAATATATTAACTTTAAAATTGTTATATATTCGATAAAGAATATATTGGTAACAAAACTTTCTGTTGTAGAGGTGAGAAAATATGTTAAATACGGATATGATGTTCATATTATAAGCAAATAAAAAGTTCTGTTGAAAGTGTGTTATAAAGTGTATTACTATATCAAACTCTGTTGTCAGTTTCTTCTTAAAAACCTTTGTACTGTCCATCATGTAGTGATGGCATGTTGTACATAAAGAATCGTTTCACAGTGCTGTACCATCCATCATGTAGTGATGGCATGTTGTACATAAAGGATCGTTTCACAGTGCTGTACCATCCATCATGTAGTGATGGCATGTTGTACATAAAGGATGGTTTCACAGTTCTTTACCATCCATCATGTAGTGATGGCATGTTGTACATAAAGGATGGTTTCACAGTGCTGTACCATCCATCATGTAGTGATGGCATGTTGCACATATAGGATGGTTTCACAGTGCTGTACCATCCATCATGTAGTAATGGCATGTTGCACATAAAGGATGGTTTCACACTGCTGTACCATCCATCATGTAGTGATGGCATGTTGCACATAAAGGATGGTTTCACAGTGCTGTTCCATCCATCATATAGTGATAGTATGTAACGATAAATATAACAAACAAGCACAGTACAGTAGTACACGAATATGATTAGAGATCTTTAGAAACAGAGAAAGAATGTCTGTAACCAAGACAACACAGTAGGACAACAATATGATAAGAGACCTTTAGAAACAGAGAAAGAATGTCAGTAACCAAGACAACACAGTGGGACAACAATATGATAAGAGATCATTAGAAACAGAGAAAGAATGTCAGTAACCAAGACAACGCAGTAGGACAACAATGTGATAAGAGATCTTTAGAAACAAAGAAAGAATGTCAGTAACCAAGACAACACAGTAGGACAACAATGTGATAAGAGATCTTTAGAAACAGAGAAAGAATGTAAGTAACCAAGACAACACAGTTGGACAATAATAAGATAAGAGACCTTCGTGCTGTTTTTTTTCATTTAACAGAACATAAAACCAATAATGTGTTATAACTAGTGTAACCATAACAACGTAATTGTGTTATAAATTTATTGCGTGAGAGAGCGTTCATTGTTTGTTTTTTAATTTAGTGTTTAACACGAAGCACACTCCCTGGGGTTACGTGTTTACAATTGAAATAATAATTAGTGAGACTTTGACAAGAATCGCTTCACGTATCTCTTTGATGCCAATTTACCATAAAACTTACCTTTATCGTTCTAATAATAAAACTGGTAATCTCAATTTAAGATGTTGGGAAAACTAGTTTAAACTAGAAGCCAATCGTTTTGTTTAACTCAGGTAAACGATTTTCTTGTTATTTATTTTTGTTGTTCGGCTTAAGGTTGTCGGTTTCCCGTAAAGGGGGCCAGAGGTCGCTTGGAGAGGTCAGCTGTTAGAATCGCTCGCACCACCATATCGTAATATGTTGTCTGTCAGTCATTCAGTAGAAACAGAATGACGTCGTCTGAGGGACGCCTACCGTTGCAATTTCTCCTCTCGCGAGGCCAGTAAGTCATGCGCATACCATGAATCACGAGAATAATTATACACTCTGTAAGCTGCAACAGAGCATGAGATTTGAGCTTTAAAAGCAAAAAAGTAAAACCATTTTTTACTCACAAGTTTGGTTTCATTTACTCTTGAAACACAGAACGTTTCTGGACCTTGTGGAAGTACCTCTGGTTTAAGTGACGCCTATGGAGAGTTGGACTAAATATTTCTTATTACTTGCCATAGTCTGGTGTGTAGGGCGCTAAATTCGTAATATGTGGATCGCGCTTTCGATTCTCCTTCAAATAGTCGCTCACCCTATGAACTGTGAGAACGTTATAATGTGACCCTCAATCCCATTATTGTTTGGTAAGAAACTAGCCCAAAAGTTCACGGTGTGTGATGTTGACTAACTGCCTTCTCTCTGATCTACGTATCAGGGACGTCTAGCCCCTACGCATCTCGAGAGGATCAGGATGGACCCTCTTTCTCTTGTAATTAATCCTTGGTAGGACTAACACAGTTCGGTACGCTTAACCCTAAAATCACTCAATGAAAACCCCATAGTTTTTGTTGTTTTAAATACATTTGTCTAAACCACGTGTGTCGAAAATTCTTATTGGCTTCATGACGTCGTTGGTTACGTGGCCTATAGCATTAGAATCCCACACGAAATATAAACAACAACAACAAAGAAAAAAATATACTTAAGTTATTGTTTTAAAACCACAATGACCTTGGGATTATAAATCAAATACAACCACAGAAGACTGACTGTCTACAAAATAAACCGTCAAACAACGTGTAAAAAAATACTTGTTATATTTTACGTTTTACCTAATATAGCAGTCGATCCCACTGGGTGCCGCCCCCTATGATAATTATCCAGAAAATGTTCGACTCGTCCAAATATTTTGGCTGGTTCTTTGCAATTGGTGTCTGGATGACGAGAATATAACGTCACTTCACACCATTGGTTTTCGGGTGTTATTAATTATAAATGACGTCAACATGTATTACTTATATTTTGTGTTTATGACATAATTATTAAGACCATCTGCTGCTGTCCCTACTTTCGACTCACTTTCCAAAAGGTCAGTAGCTGGTCAGCAGTAACACCCTTATTATTTGTAAGTAAAGCACTTTCTCAATGTGCTGATCGTAAGTGTCCGTATTTTTATACATAAAAGTAATATTTTATTGTATACTTTATAGAACAATCAGTTCGTTTATTAGGCCTTATGAAGTTATCGAGCTGCGTTATATGTATTTATATATATTTTAACTGGATTAAAAATAGAATCCAATTTTCCGTTTGACAACGAATCTTACTTTGAAATACGATCTGAGAAGCACATTGTACTCTATGTGAGAAATGACGTCAACAGTTCTGCAGAAAGCAACAACAAACTTTGAAGGTGCTTTGTGATTGGCCGGAGCTGTAGAGAGGAGCACGGATGAGCGAGAAAGCGAGACACACCTGGACAAGACGTCGTTCAACGTGCAACGATGGAGATACACCAAAAGTTCACCTAGGACTATCTGTAGAGTTGCTTCAAACTTATTTCTTTACACTTCAGGTCAGCTGCTGTGAAATCTGTACAGAAGCTGTGACGCTTTGCGGGAACTATTTTGGCGGGTGATTTGTGTCGTTGTCACAGTTTTCGGTATTTACAAACGCGTTTGTGATTCTGTAAACTTCGATTCGTGAAGAGTTCCGTGTTTGTTGGATTTAATGTTAGACGGATGTGAGAGACACTTGTTAATGATAGGGGTTAGAATAAGGTGCCAGTTCACGTGCTAAATGTCCTTAGAATGATTTTGAAGCAACGTATTTTGGCACTGGATCATTAGTTTTCTTTCCAACGTAGCAACATAACAGTTGACGTCAAAATGCTTATTCTACGAACCAGAGTTCCGTAGATTATGTGTAAAACACCTGTTTCCTAACCTGAATTTTCCAAACCATCCTCGTGTGAAATAAAAGAGTTCTTATTTCAATTCTGTGCTCGACTCGTAATCTGAGGGCCACGGGTTCGAATCCGTGTCACACCAAGCATGCTCGCCCTTTCAGTCGTGGGGGAGATATAAAGTGATGGTCAATCCCACTATTCGTTGGTAAAAGGGTAGCCCAAGAGTCGGCGGTGGATGTTTATGGCTAGCTGCCTCCCCTTTAGTCTTACACCGTTAAATTAGGGACGACTAGCGCAGATAGCCCTAATGTAACTTTGCGCGATATTCAAAACAAACCGAACCATTGTGTGATTCCTCTTGAGAGATTTGAGTCGATTAATTTTGATTTTATCTTGCCAACTTAACTACGAAGGTAAAGACGTTGTTCTGTTGTTGATTATTTTAAAGTAATTCTTAACATTCGTGCCAAATGAACGTGTTAAATGAACGAAGCGCGTTTTCGTTTCTTATTTATTTAATTAAACTTTATCATAACTTTCTGTATAGCAAAAGTGCCCTCTATTGGAGCATTTCTGCAAGAATCAACTATTTAAATTAGTTTCTAAAATTCTGAGTGCTGTTTTCCGTTTAGACTGGTCGCAGAATACCACCTCAGAAAAAAACCAAATCCTCTCTTCAGGTTTTTATAAATTTTTCCTTCAAATTTGACAAAACAAATCAACATAATACAGGAACTGATATATAGAGCTAAATGATTTGGCCAAATCTAAATATTAGGACTGCTGATGCTAGAGATATAATAGAGTTAGTGCATATACTAACAAAACATGTGGACAGTTGTTAGGCTTAAGTTTTATACGTTTCTCAGTTTGGTTTCATTGAGTGACCGCCACCAACGTATATGAAAGCAGCGCTGGGTGACCAATTTTTGAACAGCTTATCAGACAGGAAAGAATGAATTTTTTTTTTCTACGGAAACCGTGAAGAATTCTAGAAGAACTTTTGAAATGTCACGACAAGACGGATAAATATAAAACATCAATAAATATCTCTTCGGGGTTTATTTAAACTTTATTTATCTGAAACAATGGTTTTTAAAAAATCTAAACACAATCGATTTATTTACAACAAACATACTGCTCATGACAATAAAAACGTTCATTCTGTTTGTCAGCAACTACGTTTCTCTCAGGAGAAAGTTTAAAACTCTCTTACCTAGAGACTGTTCAGTTTCCGGTATCTCTTACCTAGAGACTGTTCAGTTTCCGGTATCTCTCACCTAGAGACTGTTCAGTTTCCGGTATCTCTCACCCAGAGACTGTGCAGTTTACGGTATCTCATATGATACGAGTTTTAGATTGATAATTTATTTCGATGTTTTCTACATACGTTACTCGGTTGTAGTTTTAAAAAATTAAATAATAACTTGTGAATGAAAAGAATGACACCAAATAAAACAAGTTGTACGGATTTGGAAGGTACATAACAACGGGTTTTATGGATTTGGAAGGTACATAACAACGGGTTGTACGGATTTGGAAGGTACCTAACAACAGGTTGTACGGATTTGGAAGGTACATAACAACGGGTTGTACGGATCTTGGACGTGAATAAGTACTATCACCTCCGATATTGTTATTCCTGATCTCTACACAAAATGTTGCCCGTACGTTCGTACAGTGTTCGGATGAAGAGACGGAACTTGGAGGTTGAAGCTTCGTTTCGTAAAAGCTTACATCGTCGTCGGACCCCAACTGTGATGCCATCGATGCTTGTAACAGAGAAGACCCCGAAACGACGGCCACTTTCCACCAGAAGTATTGGGACGAACTCTCCGGCCATAAATGATCAACTAAAACAACCTGGAATCCCTCGTGCATCCTGCACTGACATCGAGATAGTATTAAAGGACATGAAAACGGATACGAGCTTCTGGCCAAACCGCTCGTCTGGTACTAAGTGGTCGAGCTTACAAATGGTCACAGCAGGATCACCTAAAGAGAACGCCATACCTAAAGTGAGTTCTGCCCCTTCTTCTCTCAATGTTATCTTTGAGGAGAAGAACATGAACAAGACTCAGAGCCAGAGTCCAGTTGCTACTTTCAAAGACACCCAATCACAGTCAACAAGGTACAGGTAGGTTAAGGTCATTTTGGTGTTAGCCATTAGTTGAAAAGAATATTAGTAGCATATCTTACTGATAATAAGTTGTTTTAGACCACATGAACTATGACGTAAAGGGTCTTTAATATCTGTATGCTGGTTTATCTGATTAAAACAGACTATTGGCCCAGCATGACCAGGTGGGTTAAGGTCATCTTAGTGTTAGCCATTAGTTGAAAAGAATATGGCTAGTATATCTTACTGATAACACTGTGCAACAAATTTCAGGTTCAAAAAAAGTACAAGTTAAGTAAGACTTGTTTCTGGGTCAAAAAATTGTCCTGATTCTGAATTTGACCTTTATTCATCCAGATTAGGCACTGTTTTCCTGTACCATGAACCATATGTTTTATAATATACTGCAAAATATCGCGTATTGAACACAACATTACAAATACTGAAAGTTACAGAAAACAAAACAAAAATTCAGTTGGTATAACAAAACATTTATTGGTTATGAAGTAAAAACACACACCTGTAAGTTTAAACAACTTTTGTTCTTCTAAGCCTCTTGTGTGGAGTGTGATCTTTTTTTTTTATACCCCAGCAGTAGTCTGCCAACATGCCAGGGTTCCATTTTCCTTTAAATCACTGAAATATCCTGATGGAATCTCTTGCCACGTTCATCACTCACATCACTAAGATTTTCCGCAAAAAAAATCCAAATGAGAGTGGAGCACATGAACTTTTAGAGACATCCAATATCATGATAATGACTCAGCAGATCATTCACAACTTGCACATAGTCTTCTGAACGATGGTTCCCCAGGAAGTTATCACAAACTTTCTTGAATGACTCAAAGGCAAGTTTCTCTTTTCTTTTGAGATGTGCGATGAAGGTTTCATCAAGTACAATTTGGGGACCAATGAAGATACCTTCTTTAATTTTAGCTTGACTCAGGGAAGGGAACTTCTCTGGAAGATATGCAAATGTGGAGGATTCCTTGTCCAAGGCTTTCACAAATTGCTTAAACAAACCATGTTTAATATGCAAAGGTGGTAAAAGAATTCTATCACTTTTCACAAGTGGTTTGTGCATGATGTTGTGTTTTCCTTCCTCAATTTCATCTCGGATCGGCAAATCCTTGCGTACATAATGTTCAGTTCTTGCTCTGGAGTTCCATAAGCACAGGAAGCAGCAAAATTTAGTATAGCCAAGCTGAAGGCCAGTAAGCATGGCCACAACCTTGAAATCTGCACAAATATGCCAGTTATGGTCATCATACTGTATGCTTGTTAGAATTGCTTTCAGATTTTCATATGATTCTTTCATGGTTGTGCTATAAGCTATGGGAACAGAAGGCAGAGTGTTACCATTGTGTAGCAGAACAGCTTTGATGCTGTCCTTGGATGCATCTATGCAAAGTCGCCAGTTGGTGTTATCATATGGTATTTCCAGTTGCTCAAAAAGTTCAGTGATGTCATTACAAAAGCATAAGTCATCCTTCATGGTGAATAATGCAAGCAGATCCTCTGTACGTTTCCTGTACAGTGTTATCTTCACTCCTTTCTCAAGAAGATTACGTTCTTGAAGCTTTGATGTCAGAAACTCAGTTTTGTCTTTGGTTAAATAGAGATCCCTGCACAAGTCATTTAGAGCCTCTTGAGAAAATGGTATTGGTTTATTCTCGCTTTCTGGATGATTGGGCTCCACATATTCACCACTGGAATGTTCATCTGCACAGCTCGAACTCTGCATTTCTTGATCTGGAGGTTTGGACACAGGTAAATTTCCTGATTGCTCTACTGGGCGCATTGCTGATTGCAAATTTGGGTAAACAATGTGTTTCTTTTTCTTTGCTGTAGTACAGCCTGTAAAGTCTTGCTGACAGAAATAGCAATCATTAGAGTGATCCAAATCATTGGCACACCAAACTTCATGTGAACATTTTTTCCTGCATACCAGGCACTCAATGTCTTCATACATGTAAGGCAACACGCATGAGGAGCCCATGACTTGTCCTGGTCTCCTAAGTCACAAACGAAGTACGCCTTGTACATTTTCTTGATATGGCGTGTAATACTGCGCTTTTCTTTAGCAAAAGTTAATTCCCCACATATGTAACAGAATCTGGTTACACTGCACTGTCTTGCACTCATTGTTGAAAACAAATAAGATCTGAAAGAAAAAATAATAACATTAAACACAAGCTTTGACGTATAAAGTATTAGGTGATAAACTCAGTTAAATATAAACACACAATAATAAACCAGAAAATATGATTTTAAACTGTACTGTGCTATTTATCATATCACATTGTAGGTGTTACTAAGATTGGTCTCTAGCCCTGGGTTGAAAACCATTTTACAATGCGGTAGATAATTTTATTTAATAATAATGACAAAAAGAGTATACAGTGACAATTCTGCAAAAAACATGCCTAATTCAACAAAAAGAAGGCCAGAAACTTATTTCCCATGTTATTTTGCATATAAAAATGGCCAGAGATCTTTTGTACTTTTTTGAGTGTTGCACAGTGTAATTAGTTGTTTTATACCACACAAGCTATTACGTAAAGGGTATTTAATATCTGACTGCTGGTTTATCTGATTACAACAGTCTATTGGCCCAACATGAACAGGTGGATCAAGGTCATATTAGTGTTAGCCATTAGTTGATAAGAATATAAGTAGTATATCTTACTGATAATTAGTTGTTTTAGACCACATGAACTATGACGTAATAGGTCTTTAATATCTGTATGCTGGTTTATCTGATTAAAACAGAATATTGACCTAGCATGACCAGGTAGGTTAAGGTCATCTTAGTGTTAGCCATTAGTTGATAAGATTATAAGTAGTATATCTTACTGATAATTAGTTGCTTTAGACCACATGAACTATGACGTAAAGGGTCTTTAATATCTGTATGCTGGTTTATCTGATTATAACAGAATATTGACCTAGCATCACCAGGTGGGTTAAGGTCATCTTAGTGTTAGCCATTAGTTGATAAGAATATGAATAGTGTGTCTCACTGATAATTAGTTGCTTTATGTCACACACGTGAAGGGTATTTGATATCTGTCTGCTGGATTATCCATCTAATTGATTACAACAGATAATTGGCCCAGCATGGTCAGGTGGGCTTACGCGTTCGACTCGCAGTGCAGCAGAAAGTGAAACACGTGCGTTGATAAAGTTCAAAGTTACATGTAAAACAGGTATATCGTTTTCTTTATTAAACATTTGTTCAAAGGTCAAGATATTTGTTGTTCTTGCAGCCGGGCCCGACATGGCCATGTGGGTTAAGACTCGTAATCCGAGGGTCGCTGGTTCGAATCCCGGTCGCATCAAACATGCTCGCCCTTTCATCTGTGGTGGCGTTATAATGTGACTATTTGTTTGTTAAAGAGTAGCCCAGAGTTGGCGGTGGGTGGTGATGACAAGCTGCCTTCCCTCTAGTCCTACACTGCTAAATTAGGAACATCTAGCGCATACAGCTCTAGATTAGTTTGTCTAATGAAATAACTGATGAAACAGAAATCATTGTCCGCGTGACACAATTATCGTGACCAGAAACATCATGAACAAAACACTGTAATATTTCCAAATAGTAACAGTCAGAAATTCTAATGAAATATTTCCTGATTGGTCAGGTTATTGTGACGTATCTATAGGTTTATAAACATTTCTTTAACTTATTAACAGAGTTTGTTTTTTTAAACAATAAGATCACGTGACCAGTTTGAAGTTCGACATTACAAAACTTAATATTTACATATTTTCTTATTTTTTTGAAGTTAGCTTGTGAAAAATAGGGGGCGAATATTTCTTTTGGGTTTGGGTACAGAATTTAGAGACAAGTAAAGCTTCATTTTTTCACCTAAAGAACCGATTATTTCCCTTTATACTAATTCGAATTTTACCGCACCTTCAATGTATGCCGCTCGATAGGACAACTTGACGTACTTACAACGTTAAAATCCGAGGCTCGATTCCCTGCGGTGGACACAGCAAATAGCCCACTGTGATTTTGCTACAAGAAAAATGAAAAATAAACATTCGAGCCAAGAATGAGAAATTGTAGCAGATCGTGAGAAACAAACAACGAAGTTAACATAGCAAGATGAGCCGTGCGTGGCTCAGCGAATAGAAATGCCCAGACCGTGAATTCGAGTATCCAAGAGTTGAGTCCTGTTGGCGCATGAACGAACACGTCACTTTGTGACCTTAACTAGACAATGAAGGAAAGGATCAAATCCAACTGTTCGGTCACACAAGGTTAGCTGAAGAATAGTCGGAGGGCTCGCGCACCCCCCTAGTATAGCGGTATGTCTCCGGATTTACAACGCTAAAATCAGAGGTTCGATTCCCTCGGTGGGCTCAGCAGATAGCCACAGGGGCTTTGCTATACGAAAACACACCCATTCGCCAGTTATATTCCCTCTAGTTTATTAACTCAAACTTAGGAACGCCTATGCTCAGGTCGCTCCTGAGTACCTTACCTGAAACTTATTTAAACAGGTGTTTCTAGAACATTCTCGAACTGGGCTTGTGCATTAAGAAATCCAATTAAAAACTAATCACTGAAAAATAAATGAAACCATTATTGCAAAGTGTATGTAATACTACGTACATTTTTCTTGTATCTAAAAAATACATCTATATTTTTTTGTTTATTTATATGGGTTATACCAAACGTTATTTTTTGTGTCATATGATATATATATATGATATATAAATTATGATAAATTTAGTAACAAATATTCTTATTTAAAAAAATAGAATAATAAATCTAATTAAATTTAAATGGAACATCGGAGAATCTGTGTCTCCAGGTAGGTAATTATAGTAATTATCTTCGATACGTTGGTTTTTACCCACCATCTTTAGGTAGGTAATTATAGTAATTATCTTCGATACGTTGGTTTTTACCCACCAGAGAAATATTTACTCTTTTTAACAGACTGTCGATTTGTCGTAAAACGTGCTTAGTTCGCGAATGTTCACCCTTTCAACTCTTCTTTAATTTGCTAAACTCAAACCTTAAATCGTTCTTAAAAATTTAATTCATTTTGACAAGTGAAACCTAATCTATGTTGTCCCTGTTTTGGTATCCAGTTTTGTAATAGAGAAAGTTTAGAAGATTTTTATTAAACATTTCAAATAACTCGTGTTAGGGTTGAAATTAGAATATCAGTATTAAAACCTTCTAGGGTGTAAATAGGCTAATTAAAGTAAATTATACTGTTTTGACTAAATAATAAGTATGTTTGTTTTATTCTAAAAGTAACACTAGGTGTACTACTGCAGAGTTCCTCAAAATTCTCTGTTTCAAGAGTAAATAAAACCTTAATTGAGAGTGCCAAATATTTTTTACTTTTTTGCTTTTGAAGTTCATATGTTATGCTGTCTTGTAGCCTACAGTGCGTATAATTTTTCTCGTGATTCGTGGCATGCGCACTGATGTCACGACAGTACAAAACGCAACGTTAAGCTTCATTTTATGTGACGTCATTTTAGTGTCTACTGACTGACTGACAGATAACAAACTGAGAGTGGCTAACAAAGATGTCTCCTCTAAGCAGCCTTTCGACTCCCCTTTAGAGGAAATGAAGATATTCGTAGAAGATTGATATTCTGATATGTAATGCCCATGAGTGGCACAGCAGAATGTCTGTAGACCTACACTGCTAGGTTTTGATACCCGTAGCGGGCACAGTGTAAATAGCCCATGGTGTAGCTTTGTGCTTAAGTGCAAAACAAACAAACAAACTGATATATAAAAATGCGTACATTCACAAAACTGAATTTTAAAGATTTATGTTAAAAATATATTTGCCAGTTGAATAAACTATAACCGTTTTTAAGTACGATTCAATGTTACAAGTGGAATAAACTTTTCATGGGTTTAAAGACATGGCTTCGAGTGTTTTGTTATCTATCCAAAACTTGCAAATAAGTTCGCTTTGAAATTTATCATCTCGTTTTAAAATAAGGAATTCAATCTTTTATATTTTCGTGATTTGATTATTTAATTTCTTGGTTATTCATGTCTCGAATCGTTTTGTTATTTTAGGATTACAAACCGAACGATATAACATTAGATGACAACAAACCGGTCGATACAACGCCGTGCATGACTCGCCATATCCATCATGTTTACAAACAACCTTCTATTATTGTATTTGTTTGGTCCCCAAAGTACTTCATTATAAATTTCCAGTTATTACTACTAGCGACCTCTGTACGTTAGACTGGAACTGCTGATTGTGACGTATGTTTTCTATCTTAATCACTATTCGTTTGTTAGTTATTTTTTCACTCAACTTTTCCACATTTCGTATTTTTACTATAAAACGATTTTCGCATTTTTCAGTTTCGTTTACGGTTCCGCTTAGATGAGAGATTTCTCGAAATTCACCTGACGAAAATAAGGTCGTCTTTCCTTTCCAGAAAAGACCAAAAAACGAACTACTTTTTACAGTAGGAAGAGAAGACAACAGCGTCTGGGCGTTTGACGCCCAGAATAGAGAAATAAAAAGTGAAATATGGTTGTAACATACAGGGGGGTGAGATACAGCTTATGAGGACGAGTCGTATACACAGAGATGAAATACAAGTTATCGCGCGTCATAGTCAGAAGCAGTTACTTAAAGAAATGGTAAACAAAAGACCAGTCATTTCATGGCAATACCTTAGTGTCTGTTTTAGGTATTACTGTTTATGAGTTAAATCATATGTATTCTAACCGAACCAGTTTTCCTAAACCTCTTTACAAAAGGCTTTAACGTTGAGAGTTGAAATCAAACGTTTCTCATTACTTGTATCTATGGCTTTTAGTCTCGACAAACAAAACTCTTCAGCTGTAGTGACGTACTAGGAAGCACTTAGCCCTTACCAAATTGAACTGTGATTGATTCTATTGTGTTTACTATTATCTATTGAATTTACAGAGGACAAGAGACCAGTAGACCACGCACCAGTTTCTCATGATGAAGTCTACAGCAAACCCTAGAAACAGAAACATAATAAGGATCAAAGTTGGGCAGAGAGTAGATGGGACAATGAGCGTCGGGAACTGACGATCGAACATTTTCGTTCAACCGCTGTAGATAAATAAAACGAGTCTGTATATTGTTGAATAAGGCTGTTTCTATAGTGATGTTAACGGTTTGTTTTTAAGGTTATATTAAACGTCTCGGATTTATCTAAGTATGAAATTTAATAAGAGAAATAATTCTCTCAAGTGACTGAACATGCATGTGTTACAGTAATCGATTGTTTTTCGCCACAAAGCTACACCAGGGTCTGTCTAACTGCACGTTCGCTCTCGTCACATCACGTTAAACAGTAGGAATGAGTTGGAAACGAGAGAAATGTGGACATATAAAATAACCAAAACAGATAGAATGATTTCCTGAAATTCATTAAAATATAAGAGAATATTTCAGAGGTGGTGTTTTAAAAGATAATTCTGTAAGACACAAAGAACCGACAAAAGTCGATCTCAATAAAAACTACATTATTGTTTGATAGTCCTGTCCGGTGTAGATAGTGTTGTAATGTAATAGTAGTATTGTTTGATAGTCCTGTCCGGTGTAGATAGTGTTGTAATGTAATAGTAGTATTGTTTTATAGTCCTGTCCGGTGTAGATAGTGTTGTAATGTAATAGTAGTATTGTTTTATAGTCCTGTCCGGTGTAGATAGTGTTGTAATGTAATAGTAGTATTGTTTTATAGTCCTGTCCGGTGTAGATCGTGGTTTAATGTAATAGTAGTATTGTTTGATAGTCCTGTCCGATGTAGATAGTGTTGTAATGTAATAGTAGTATTGTTTTATAGTCCTGTCCGGTGTAGATAGTGTTGTAATGTAATAGTAGTATTGTTTTATAGTCCTGTCCGGTGTAGATAGTGTTGTAATGTAATAGTAGTATTGTTTTATAGTCCTGTCCGGTGTAGATAGTGTTGTAATATAATAGTAGTATTGTTTGATAGTCCTGTCCGGTGTAGATAGTGTTGTAATGTAATAGTAGTATTGTTTTATAGTCCTGTCCGGTGTAGATAGTGTTGTAATGTAATAGTAGTATTGTTAGATAGTCCTGTACGGTGTAGATAGTGTTGTAATGTAATAGTAATATTGTTTTATAGTCCTGTCCGGTGTAGATAGTGTTGTAATGTAATAGTAGTATTGTTTGATAGTCCTGTCCGGTGTAGATAGTGTTGTAATGTAATAGTAGTATTGTTTTATAGTCCTGTCCGGTGTAGATAGTGTTGTAATGTAATAGTAGTATTGTTTTATAGTCCTGTCCGGTGTAGACCGTGGTGTAATGTAATAGTAGTATTGTTTTATAGTCCTGTCCGGTGTAGATAGTGTTGTAATGTAATAGTAGTATTGTTTGATAGTCCTGTCCGGTGTAGATAGTGTTGTAATGTAATAGTAGTATTGTTTTATAGTCCTGTCCGGTGTAGATAGTGTTGTAATGTAATAGTAGTATTGTTTGATAGTCCTGTCCGGTGTAGATAGTGTTGTAATGTAATAGTAGTATTGTTTTATAGTCCTGTCCGGTGTAGACCGTGGTGTAATGTAATAGTAGTATTGTTTTATAGTCCTGTCCGGTGTAGATAGTGTTGTAATGTAATAGTAGTATTGTTTTATAGTCCTGTCCGGTGTAGATAGTGTTGTAATGTAATAGTAGTATTGTTTTATAGTCCTGTCCGGTGTAGACCGTGGTGTAATGTAATAGTAATATTGTTTTATAGTCCTGTCCGGTGTAGATAGTGTTGTAATGTAATAGTAGTATTGTTTGATAGTCCTGTCCGGTGTAGATAGTGTTGTAATGTAATAGTAGTATTGTTTTATAGTCCTGTCCGGTGTAGATAGCGTTGTAATGTGATAGTAGTATTGTTTTATAGTCCTGTCCGGTGTAGATAGTGTTGTAATGTAATAGTAGTATTGTTTTATAGTCCTGTCCGGTGTAGACCGTGGTGTAATGTAATAGTAGTATTGTTTTATAGTCCTGTCCGGTGTAGATAGTGTTGTAATGTAATAGTAATATTGTTTTATAGTCCTGTACGGTGTAGATAGTGTTGTAATGTAATAGTAGTATTGTTTTATAGTCCTGTCCGGTGTAGATCGTGGTGTAATGTAATAGTAGTATTGTTTGATAGTCCTGTCCGGTGTAGATAGTGTTGTAATGTAATAGTAGTATTGTTTGATAGTCCTGTACGGTGTAGATAGTGTTGTAATGTAATAGTAATATTGTTTTATAGTCCTGTCCGGTGTAGATAGTGTTGTAATGTAATAGTAGTATTGTTTGATAGTCCTGTCCGGTGTAGATAGTGTTGTAATATAATAGTAGTATTGTTTTATAGTCCTGTCCGGTGTAGATAGTGTTGTAATATAATAGTAGTATTGTTTTATAGTCCTCTCCGGTGTAGATAGTGTTGTAATGTAATGGTTGTATTGTTTGATAGTCCTGTCCGGTGTAAATAGTGTTGTAATGTAATAGTAGTATTGTTTTATAGTCCTGTCTGGTGTAGATAGTGTTGTAATATAATAGTAGTATTGTTTGATAGTCCTCTCCGATGTAGATAGTGTTGTAATATAATAGTAGTATTGTTTTATAGTCCTGTCCGGTGTAGATAGTGTTGTAATGTAATGGTAGTATTGTTTGATAGTCCTGTACGGTGTAGATAGTGTTGTAATGTAATAGTAATATTGTTTTATAGTCCTGTCCGGTGTAGATAGTGTTGTAATGTAATAGTAGTATTGTTTGATAGTCCTGTCCGGTGTAGATAGTGTTGTAATATAATAGTAGTATTGTTTTATAGTCCTGTCCGGTGTAGATAGTGTTGTAATATAATAGTAGTATTGTTTTATAGTCCTCTCCGGTGTAGATAGTGTTGTAATGTAATGGTTGTATTGTTTGATAGTCCTGTCCGGTGTAAATAGTGTTGTAATGTAATAGTAGTATTGTTTTATAGTCCTGTCTGGTGTAGATAGTGTTGTAATATAATAGTAGTATTGTTTGATAGTCCTGTCCGATGTAGATAGTGTTGTAATATAATAGTAGTATTGTTTTATAGTCCTGTCCGGTGTAGATAGTGTTGTAATGTAATAGTAGTATTGTTTGATGGTCCTGTCCGGTGTAGATAGTGTTGTAATGTAATAGTAGTATTGTTTTATAGTCCTGTACGGTGTAGATAGAGTTGTAATGTAATAGTAATATTGTTTCATAGTCCTGTACGGTGTAGATAGTGTTGCAATGTAATGAAAAGTGGGTTAAGGTGCTCGACTCGTAATCTGATGATCACGGGTTCGAATCCAGCTTGCACCAAACATGCTCACCTTTCAGCCGTGAGGGCGTTATAAGTGATGGTCAATCCCATTATTTGTTGGTAAAAGAGTACCCCAAGAGTTGGCGGTGGGGGGTGTTGACTAGCTGTGTTTCCTTTAATGTTACACTGCTACATTAGGGACAGCTAGCGGAATTTGTTTTCGTGTAGCTGTGCGCGAAATTTCAAAACAAACAATTGTCCAAGTTTTGTGGATCTGTTGTTTGTAGCCAGGTGTTTTTTTTACCATTGTCCAATTTTTGTGGATTTATAGTGTGTAGCCAACTTCTCTTTACCATTGTCCAAGCTTTGTGGATTTGTGGTTTATAACGAAGTTGTTTTTATTATTGTCCACATTTTACGGATCTGTTGTTTGTGTCTATGTGCTCCTGACTATAGTTCAGGTTTAATGGACCTGTTGTTTGTATCCAAATATTCTTGACCGTTGTCTAAATTTATGGATCTTTGGTTTGGTGCCAAGTGCCTTTGACCGTTGTGCACGTGTTAAATGGTTTGTATGTCAGTTATCGTTGTCCAAATTTTACAGATCTGTATTACAAATACCATTCACTATTCATTACAGCCGTGTTTCTGTGGTATTCTACATCTGGCCTGATGTTCTTCAAATTTGTACAGAATCGAAGTTCTTACGTGACTTTTAACGCTCGTGGCAGACACAGCAGTTATAACACATTGTGCAGTTTTGTGCTTAATACCAAAAATCAAATTAAATTGTCTTAATTCAACATAACAACTATCGTGGTTAACTCAAAACATATCTTCAGTATTTTGAGAACATGACATCACTATGTCTAAATGCCTCACAACACAGAACATTATCGTGTATTCATCGAGATGTCCTGTATAGCACACACCAACGTTCAAACAAATGGATTAACCAGTTCTGTCCGTTTGGTTTTATAACGTACGTATTTTTGTGACGACATTGTCATGACAACAGAGATGACTCTGAAAATCTATTCATCACAATGAAGCTTATTCTAATGACATTATTATGTCGCTGTTGATTGGTCTGATAAAATTGTCAAATTACTTAGGATTTCCAGAGAATAACACGACAATAACGTGTTTTATGCACAAAAATATTTTATTTTGCGAGTACTTTGATTTCTCTAAAAATAAAAATTGACAGGATGAATTAGCGCTCTATAATTAATACTATTAATTAATAAATGGAGAGCCATTTGTAAAACACTTTCCAGAGCGTCAGTTACCAACATGTAGACTACAAGATTTTAACTAGCACCTCATGATTACTAGTGTTGGTTCATAGATGGAGCCACTTAAAAACACGTTCCTGACCATCAGTAACTATATCCATAAACAACTAATACAACTTTTTAATTAAAACCTCCCAATTACTAGTATTAGTTCATAGATGACATTACGTGTGCTGCAAATTTCTGAGCGTTAGTTACCAACACATAAATTAACACTACTTATATAATAGGAGTTATTTTATCGTCAACTCAGGTACACAACTTATTTTATCGGCTACGCTTGAATGAATTTAAAGTGTAATCTGTGGTTGACCGTATTCTAACATTTATATAAACAATAATACCTGTTTTAAAATATAGACTTGAACACGTAACATCTTTGGTGGTGTGTCATTAAACTTCTGTAAAACTGTATTACAATCTTGAGCACGTGGTATGTTTTGTAAATTATATTTAATGAATTATGGGATATATAACTATCGTAGTACGTTAATAAATGCAAAGTTAGAGAGAGCGATCCAGATTTTGTACTATTCTTATCCTAGATATAATTGGTATTCTTCCCTAGAATAGCCCCATGTGGCTTTGCTCCAAAAATAAACAAACAAGAAATAGTCTGTCCCCTGGTGTTGAAATGACTTTTCTAGGTACAAAACGTTTCGTGTGATACGATTTGAACTGAGGCCCAATGTTAGCGTCACATGCCGTCTAGGAATATACGATTGTTACAGTTCCAACGAGAGACAAAAAAATATTTTTCTAGTAATGATTTTCATTATTTCCAGAGGTCAAGACTTTTTTTTATTTATTTATGTAATAATTCATTTCTGCTTTCAGAAGTTTCTAGAGGAAAACGTAACCTTTGCGTCTATATTGCAAAATTTTATGACTTCGTTTGTTGAAGTATTTTGTGGCCCTCCAGTGACATAGCGGTATGTCTTCGGATTCTTACTGCTAGAAATTGGGTTTCGATACTCGTGGTGGGCAGTGTACAAATAGCTCATTGTGTAACATTATGCTTACTTCTGAACTAAACAATCAAAAGTATTTTGTGCGTGGCTACACAAGGGCTATTTGTGTTAATTTGTACCTCTCCTCAATTTTGAGCCTAAAGAATATAGGACCTATATCTATAAACGTTGTCTACGTATACATGGAACCTATGTCTATAACATTGTCTATGTATAGATGGAACCTGTGTCTATAAACATTGTCTACGTATATATGGAACCTATGTCTATAAACATTGTCTTTGTATACATGGAACCTATGTCTATAAACATTGTCTACGTATACATGGAACCTATGTCTATGAACATTGTCTATGTATACATGGAACCTATGTCTATAAACATTGTCTACGTATACATGGAACCTATGTCTATAAACATTGTCTACGTATATATGGAACCTATGTCTATAAACATTGACTACGTATACATGGAACCTATGTCTATAAACATTGTCTATGTATACATGGAACCTATGTCTATAAACATTGTCTATGTATACATGGAACCTATGTCTATAAACATTGTTACGTATACATTGTCTACGTATATACGGAACCTATATCTATAAACATTGTCTATGTATACATGGAACCTATATCTATAAACATTGTCTACGTATACATGGAACCTATGTCTATAAACATTGTCTACGTATATATGGAACCTATGTCTATAAACATTGTCTTTGTATACATGGAACCTATGTCTATAAACATTGTCTACGTATACATGGAACCTATGTCTATGAACATTGTCTATGTATACATGGAACCTATGTCTATAAACATTGTCTACGTATACATGGAACCTATGTCTATAAACATTGTCTACGTATATATGGAACCTATGTCTATAAACATTGACTACGTATACATGGAACCTATGTCTATAAACATTGTCTACGTATACATGGAACCTATGTCTATAAACATTGTCTATATATACATGGAACCTATGTCTATAAACATTGTTTATGTATACATGGAACCTATGTCTATAAACATTGTCTACGTATATATGGAACCTATGTCTATAAACATTGTCTATGTATACATGGAACCTATATCTATAAACATTGTCTATGTATACATGGAACCTATGTCTATAAACATTGTCTACGTATACATGGAACCTATGTCTATAAACATTGTCTACGTATACATGGAACCTATATCTATAAACATTGTATACGTATATATGGAACCAATGTCTATAAACATTGTCTACGTATACATGGAACCTATGTCTATAAACATTGTCTATATATACATGGAACCTATGTCTATAAACATTGTTTATGTATACATGGAACCTATGTCTATAAACATTGTCTACGTATATATGGAACCAATGTCTATAAACATTGTCTACGTATACATGGAACCTATG
The DNA here is from genome assembly GCF_004210375.1 of Tachypleus tridentatus. Classification (NCBI taxonomy): domain Eukaryota; kingdom Metazoa; phylum Arthropoda; class Merostomata; order Xiphosura; family Limulidae; genus Tachypleus; species Tachypleus tridentatus. Next base: position 116,216,344 of record NC_134827.1, read on the forward strand.
TCTATAAACATTGTCTATATATACATGGAACCTATGTCTATAAACATTGTTTATGTATACATGGAACCTATGTCTATAAACATTGTCTACGTATATATGGAACCTATGTCTATAAACATTGTTTATGTATACATGGAACCTATGTCTATAAACATTGTCTACGTATACATGGAACCTATGTCTATAAACATTGTTTATGTATACATGGAACCTATGTCTATAAACATTGTCTACGTATACATGGAACCTATGTCTATAAACATTGTCTACGTATATATGGAACCTATGTCTATAAACATTGTCTACGTATATATGGAACCTATCTCTATAAACATTGTCTATGTATACATGGAACCTATGTCTATAAACATTGTCTACGTATACATGGAACCTATGTCTATAAACATTGTCTACGTATACCTGGAACCTATGTCTATAAACATTGTCTACGTATACATGGAACCTATATCTATAAACATTGTCTACGTATATATGGAACCTATATCTATAAACATTGTCTATGTATACATGGAACCTATGTCTATAAACATTGTCTACGTATATATGGAACCTATGTCTATAAACATTGTCTATGTATACATGGAACCTATGTCTATAAACATTGTCTACGTATACATGGAACCTATGTCTATAAACATTGTCTATGTATACATGGAACCTATGTCTATAACATTGTCTATGCATACATGGAACCTATGTCTATAAACATTGTCTACGTATTCATGGAACCTATGTCTATAAACATTGTCTACGTATACATGGAACCTATGTCTATAAACATTGTCTATGTATACATGGAACCTATGTCTATAAACATTGTCTATGTATACATGGAACCTATGTCTATAAACATTGTCTATGTATACATGGAACTTATGTCTATAAACATTGTTACGTATACATTGTTACGTATACATGGAACCTATATCTATAAACATTGTCTATGTATACATGGAACCTGTGTCTATAAACATTGTCTACCTATACATAAAACCTATGTCTATAAACATTGTCTATGTATACATGGAACCTATGTCTATAAACATTGTCTATGTATACATGGAACCTATGTCTATAAACATTGTTTATGTATACATGGAACCTATGTCTATAAACATTGCCTACGTATACATGGAACCTATGTCTATAAACATTATATATATTATTGAAATTGATCAGATTAAATCACGTGGATTAATAATTGCTTTAAATTCTGTCGTTTGCTGACCTTACAGACATAATAGATACAAAGACGAGCCCCCAGTGGCACAGTGGTATATTTGCGGACTTACAACGTTGGAAACTGAATTTCGATACCCGTGTAGGGCGTAGCACAAATAGTCCTTTGTGTAGCTTTGTTTTTAAACACAAAACTAACATAAAGAAATGTGAGGAAAATAATGTTAAAAGTACATTGTATTCCAAAATATTTATCGACGCCATTTTCCCTCTTCAAGGAAACCCATAAACTCAGTTTGTTTGTTGTTCGGCACAAAGATATACAATGGGCTATCTGTGCTGTGCCCATCATGAATAATATCGAATTTCTAGCATTATTGGGGGCCATCAGTTGTATATGCCGATACAAAATTATGACGACAACACAGAGGAATGTTTATTGAACAAATAAAATGACAGCTGCTGTTTTTAAAATCGTTTCTGTGTATCCACTAGGATACCAGACATCGTGACGTAATCTTTTAAACCTACGTATGTGATTCGTTAAGCAAAATACCCGGACAAAGCAGCGAAAACAAATTATTGCTAATGAATAATCCAACTCTCGCTCTCGGTTGAAGCCGCGTGCTGGTCACACAAGAGCATGCGCAAAGGCTAGACGCTTGCAACCTGTTATTAATTGCTTGTACCTTGGCAACAGTTGCTATGACTGGGCCACTAACACTTGAAGATTCACGGAAGTGCCCTCTGACCTTAAATATACACTCAATTTTTTTTTTTCAAAATTTTCTCGGAGTTGAAAAAGAAAGAAATCCTATGTGTGGTATGTGAATATTTTATTCTGTTGGCTTTAGAAAAACGCAGGTTCGAGAGAATTATTGACTATTCACGTTTGAAGGGTGGGACAGGTTAGTGCGCATGTCTTTATTTCTTGTTGGTTTTGTTTTGTTTTATGCACAAACTGTTGGTAACCCTGCGATATACGTTTAACCACAGACGTTTGTTGTTACATTTCTGGTTAACAGTTAAAGTGTAAATATTCAAACAGTATACGCTTTATATAATTAATTTAAAAAATAAGAAAATATGTTAGTTGTGCATCCAAAGTTCTCTGTTTAATCAGTTCTCTGATTTGTTAACGTTTCTAGATAAATGTTTGGTAATGCTTTAGAGAGATTCTGAAATAAGACCACCAGGAAACGTGAAATTTATGAACTCTAAATGAAACAAGTATATATATTGTAATCTGTTTCCGCAGAGCTCTTAAGTTTTCTCTGTTCCACCCCACAACCCGTTTATTTAAAGGTTTAAAATTACAACACTTTTATAAGCAAGCTTTCTTTCTTTATCTCAGCCCCACCCCCCGTGTTCTTATACTCACTTTGTTTAACTAATTCGATTTTTCTTATAGCAGGTGGAATAGTGTGCTCTTTTTGTAGTCTTGTAGAGATGACACGAAAACAGTTAAGCCTAAATGGGCACACCCTTTACTCTGCGCAGACGAGAATAAAAAAACAAACTTTTACGTTCTTTTAATTGGTTTCCGGTATCTTATTCAGATATCTATAAATGTAGCATTTTAGGTTTACTGGTATTAAAGACAAACGACTACAGAGGCTGTTTGATATTTATTTATTTGTTGGTTTTCTTTCTGTTGTTTTTTTACAATGAAAAGGAAGGAAATACGCTACTTTAATGGACCTGTTCATCATTCGTGGTTCTGATTCGACCACTTAAACCGTTGCTTTCTGTTTTCTTCTCTTTCTAATAAAGTCCTGGTTTGTTCGTCTCGGATTTTTGCGCAAACCTACACCTATAGGCTAGAGGTAAGCCAGCTAGACAAATTGTTTGGTTTGGTTAGCTTTGTATTTCGCGCAAAGCTAAACGAGGGCTATCTGCGCTAGCCGTCCTTAATTTATCAGTGTAAGACTAGAGGGCAGCTAGTTATCACCACCCACCGCCAACTCTTGGACTACTCCTTCACCAACGAATAGTGGGATTGACCAAACATTATAACACCTCCACGGCTGAAAGGGCGAGCATGTTTGGTGTGACGGGGATTCGAACCCGCGACCTTCGGATTACGAGTCGAGTGCCTTAACTACATGGCCATGCCGTGTCATAGACAAATAGCACCAACCGGCAACTCTTGGGTTACTACAATAGCCTAATTTTGTATGAATTTGCTTCGTGGTAGTTTATTTTTAAAAATGTTTGATCTCCAACATCATACCAACAGGAAGGTGTCTTTAAAACTAAAACTAAGTCGGATAAATAAGTAAATAAGTTCACGAATCACAAATGTTGTTTTTTTCTCCTATGGATTCTTAAATGCGTGGTTGGTTATTAAGCACAAGGCACGTACAGTAAGCATTTTACAAAGTAATGGGTCCCGGGTTCGAATCTCCGTCACACCAAACGTGCCCACCATTTCAGCCGTGGGAGCATTATAAAGTTACGGTCAATCCCACTATTCCTTGACAAAAGAGTAGCCCAAAAGTTGGCGGTGGGTAGTGACGACTAGCTGCCTTCCCTCTAGTCTTACACTGCTAAATTAGGGATGGCTAGCGCAGATAGCCCTCGTGTAGCTTTGTGCGAAATTCAAAAACAAACAAACAAAATAATGAGTGGTTACGAGCTAATAAAGTACGTGCAATAAACCGTTTATATATATATACATGAACGACTGGCTATGAAACCGTTTATATATATACATGAACGACTGGCTATAAACTGGTATCTCTTATAGTCGATTTGGTGGAGTACAATTTATGTTTACTGTTTGTTTGCTCATAGTTTTAATTCATTCAGTATCTATCAAACTTCAGTATTAAAACTTAAAGTCATTTACTAATTTTAGGCTTAGATTAGTAAACATTTCATATGTTCTTTAACACCAATATTTCGATATATCTCTTCGTCACGAACTAAGGTAATAGAATTGTGTGAAAAATATATTAATGTAGAATTATTTATGAATAGCATTAGAAAGTATTTAACTGAGTGACGTTATTGTGATGTGTCTCATTTCATACAAATTATATTATAGTTTGTAGTCGAAGAACGAAGGGGAAACATAGAATAATTTTACTTATAAAGTTCAAAATAATTTCTTTTTATAAATACAGATGTTCATATTACGTGTGTTATTTTAGAGTTCAATTACGTTTTCATTTCTTAGCTACCACTTAAAAAACGTAATTTTACTTGATTTGTTTTTCTTTTGTTTAATGCAATAATTGATAAATCAATAGAGCACAATAACCTTCCGAAAGCCACTCGAAGATTTGTAGTCGTTTCATTGCCACTAGATGGCAGTAAATATCAGAGATAACGATTTTTATATATGTAAGAACGTCAGGATAAAATTCCTAATCACACTTAGATTTCGCTATGAGTTCTGTGGAAACATTTCGGAATGTTTGATACTTCTGGTTTGTCTAGAAACACCACTGTTGTACGTTTTGGTTTTTGGAAAGGGGGAAGAAAACAAATGTTGAATAACCAGTTTGAGAACATAAACATAGATTTTGTTCTTTTGCTGTGAAAGATATGTATGCTATTGAAGTTAATTTCTGATGGTTATATGATAACATTATATTATCCTGAAAAGAAAAGTAAGAAAACATAGAAAGGTTTCAGAGTTAGCTCTGAAAAATTATCTCCTCAACTAATAACGAATTTTAGTTTTGTATGGAAAGGTTTTAGGGTTAACCCTGACAAATTTTAGTCTTGAATGGAAAGTTTTCAGAGTTAGCTCTGACAAGTTTTAGTCTTGAATGGAAAGGTTTCAGGGTTATCTCTGACAAAGTTTAGTCTTGAATGGAAAGTTTTCAGGGTTAACTCTGACAAAGTTTAGTCTTGAATGGAAAGTTTTCAGGGTTAGCTCTGACAAATTTTTGTCTTGAATGAAAAGGTATCAGGGTTAGCTCTGACAAAGTTTAGTCTTGAATGGAAAGGTTTCAGGGTTAGCTCTGATAAAGTTTAGTTTTGAATGGAAAGTTTTTAGGGTTAGCTCTGACAAAGTTTAGTTTTGAATGGAAAGTTTTTAGGGTTAGCTCTGACAAAGTTTAGTCTTGAATGGAAAGTTTTCAGAGTTAGCTTTGACAAATTTTAGTCTTGAATGGAAAGGTTTTAGGGTTAGCTCTGACAAAGTTTAGTCTTGAATGGAAAGTTTTCAGGGTTAGCTCTGACAAATTTTTGTCTTGAATGAAAAGGTGTCAGGGTTAGCTCTGACAAATTTTAGTCTTGAATGGAACGATTTTAGGGTTAGCTCTGACAAAGTTTAGTCTTGAATGGAACGTTTTTAGGGTTAGCTCTGACAAAGTTTAGTCTTGAATGGAAAGTTTTTAGGGTTAGCTCTGGCCTTTCGTCGATAAAGAATATTTTAACGGGATAATTTCTTCCTTGCTATTCAATATTTCACCCGTCAAGATTCTAAATCCAAAGATGCTGGCGATTCTTAAAAGAACACGGAAATAACTGAATGAAAGAGAACGTCATGTTCGAGAAATGAATGTCTGACTTTCTTTCTATAATTTACCACGCATCTAAGCATACACAGATGAATCTAAAGAAGACAAGGCTGAAGTTTACTAACAGGCATGTGGTCCTCACAGAAACAACCACTTAAGTTAAGTGGACACACAAGGAACTATAAATGGATATACAAATAACCAAATTCGTTTTCAAACGTATCTGTTCATATATGACATTTTCATATTATATATATATATATCTGTCGTATGATATTACATCTTTAGACTGAATGGTGTGTGTTTCATTAGGTACTTGGGTTATACAACACTGCACTTTTAGATAAAATGGTATATATTTCTATACCATGACCAATATCGAAACTGTTATATTGAATACAAGCTGGGGTATCATTTCTGTAATACCTTAAATAAATGTTATTATAAATAACACTAAAATCCTAACTTTACATAATTTATTTATAACATAAACTATTATTAAAACATTCATTATTACTTCAGTCCGTATATACGTAAAACATGGTATGCGCTGTGTGATGTTAAAGGTAACATTGTAGGAAGAGGTAGCTGATAAGTTAGTGGCGCTAGAAGACCTTTCTGTTACCTGTTTTCAACAACCAGTTCTTAATGTCCTTCTACACTGTTTTCCACTCGATTAATTAATTGGCGATTATTGGCCGCAGAAGTTCCTTATGAGATAAAATTGTAAGGTCACGCACGGGTCAAAGTTAGGAAGTGGGTGTAACTTAGGTAACGGCTCTTCGTATTACTCGTATCGTGGCTATTGGAGTAGAAACTCCAGACGAGTTTATGTATTATTGTAATAGTGGCAACCAGTTTTTTCCATTGAAATCCTCTATTAGGAGTGATAACACACTATCTCCGACGTATGAAACATTTCAGTGTCTTCCCCCTCACACTGTGTGGTTTGTTTGTTTTTTTGAATTTCGCACAAAGCTACAAGGGCTATCTGCGCTAGCCGTCCATAATTTAGTAGTGTCAGACTAGAGGGAAGGCAGCTAGTCATCACCGCTCACAGCCAACTCTTAGGCTACTCTTTTACCAACTAATAGTGAGATTGACAATCACTTATAATGCCCCAACGGCTGAAAGGGTGAGCATGTTTGGTGTGATGGGGACTCAAACTCTCGACTTTCGAATTACGAGCTGAATGTCTTGACCACCTGGCCATGCCGGGGCCTCACTGTGTGTATGTTGTGTAATATATATATATATATATATACGTATATGAAGGTAGTTAAAGTTAACTTATGTCAAACATAATAAAGGTGTAATAACAAGGCATGTGACCGGGAACTCACAACATCCAAATTCTGTAACCTGGGGCTCACAACCAAGTTCTGATCCCACAAAGTTTGGTTGAGACTGGCTCAGCGACTTAGGAGTAGTTAGATAACGGACGGATAAACAAACAGGTGTTGGTTTACACATATATTAGGTGTCATACATATCTTTAGGTACAACTGTGTAAAAAAACAGGAATTTCATCATTAGTTGGCCTCTCGTATAAGTATCTCCTTTAAATGTTAGCCTCGAGGGTAAGAAGCTTCGTTGCTTCAGATCAGAGCCGAGCAACGTTCAACGCTTCAGTGTTTCGGTTCAGAGTTTATTGATGTTTGAACTTCATATATCCAGAACTACTCTACAGAGAGATTGAGTTTCGTATGATTTCTGCTGTACCTACATATCTCAGTTTTGAAAGTTCAGACGCGGCCTAGAGATTAGTGTGCCTGAGCAGTGAACACGACGTTTCATGGTACGCGTTTCTTTTCAGAATAGAAACATTCCACAACTTGGGATAGTGACGTAAGAATTTAAAATAAGGAAACTTAAGAGTTGGAGACCGATGTGTCGACTAGCTTGTGTAGTTTTGTGCAAAAATAATCAAACAAAGAAACATAAACTACTGTTAAAAACAATTCAGTGACAAATTCAGATACTGGATTTATTGAAATTATTACATATTTCGTTTTACATTAATTGTAACTGGTTGTCGCTAAAGTAACTACAACTTCTGCAAGACGTATGTTAAGAAAACGTTACATCAGTAAATGATCTTTCTTCAGCGCCCCCTAACGTCACAACTGCTTCGGACTTATACTGATAGAAACCAGATTTCGATACCTCCATTTGGCAGACCACTGATATCCGTTTACGTAGAATTGTGCTTATCTATAAAACAAACACAATGTAGTATTTAAAGAAAGATGTAAGGAAACATGTATATTAATAACTAACTGTAGACTTCCGCGAAAGAAAGAAACACCAGGATCTCCTGCAGTGAAGTTTCAACAAGATGGGTATTCTTTGTTTTGTGCACCAAAAACAATTTTATGTGTAGCAGAGTAAACTAAGATATATGTGAATCCCTGTATAAAAATTACATTTATATAGATATTCAACAATATACAGCTGTATAAAACTACGTTTATATAGATATTCAACAATATACAGCTGTATAAAACTACGTTTATATAGATATTCAACAATATACAGCTGTATAAAGCTACGTTTATATAGATATTGAACAATATACAGCTGTATAAAACTACGTTTATATAGATATTCAACAATATACAGCTGTATAAAGCTACGTTTATATAGATATTGAACAATATACAGCTGTATAAAACTACGTTTATATAGATTTTCAACAATATACAGCTGTATAAAACTACGTTTATATAGATATTCAACAATATACAGCTGTATAAAACTACGTTTATATAGATCTTCAACAATATATAGCTGTATAAAACTACGTTTGTATAGATCTTCAACAATATACAGCTGTATAAAACTACGTTTGTATAGATCTCAACAATATACAGCTGTATAAAACTACGTTTGTATAGATCTCAACAATATACAGCTGTATAAAACCACATTTATATACATATTCAACAATATCTTTATATAATTCTTCACTCTCAAACCACTTGAAATATATTTTCTTTTCATCGCCTTAATTACAATATAAAATTCTCTGTTTATATACTGTTTATGAATCGCAGTTGAAAAGTAACCTTACATCTTGTAAGGTTGATCACACTCCGAGCTTCAGGTTTCTGAAGTACCTTACATCTTGTAAGGTTGATCACACTCCGAGCTTCAGGTTTCTGAAGTACCTTACATCTTGTAAGGTTGATCACACTCCGAGCTTCAGGTTTCTGAAGCACCTTACATCTTGTAAGGTTGATGACACTCCTAGCTTCAGGTTTCTGAAGTATCTTACATCTTGTAAGGTTGATCACACTCCGAGCTTCAGGTTTCTGAAGTACCTTACATCTTGTAAGGTTGATCACATTCCTAGCTTCAGGTTTCTGAAGTACCTTACATCTTCTAAGGTTAATCACACTCCGAGTTTCAGGTTTCTGAAACTATTCAGAAATACCACTATTCGTTGGTAAAAGAGTAGTTCAAGAGTTGGCGGTGGGTGGTGATGACTAGTTGCCTTCCCTCTAGTCTTACTCTGCTAAATTGTGGACGGTTAGAGCAGATAGCCCTCGAGTAGCTTTGTGCGAAATTCAAAACAGACAAACAGGGTTAAAATGTTTGTTTTCGCTCAATCCTTCTAACTTGAAACTATCCGAGGTCAACGCCAGGGTATTTTATTCAATAGGTTTAACGCCTCAGTCTATAAATATAACTGCTAATAATATATAATTGAATTAACAATAATGTAGATAAAACAAAAACTCTTTCTTGTGTTTTGTTAATTTTGAAACATACTACATTCACTGCGTGATGAGTCAAACATTGAACTTTCGTGTTTCACGAGTAATTACTAGAAAATTGTCAATAAACTTGAACGTACGATTTTCCGCTTCTGACCAGAGAAATTCTGTGTCCTAGTTACTGACAGTCTCGCGCTCGCCGATTGTGCCTCTTCCATTATTGTCTTTCTTTCCAACTTGTGCTGGCCGATTCTATTTTTTCCTCACGCAATCTCACAAATTATACGAGAAGTTTCGAGAAGTGCTATAACACTAGCTGGGAGATTTTCCTAACACCTGCCAACTCCTACCATTGGAGTGTAGCTACTTCTGCAAGTTTGACTCCTAACTCAGTAAACTAGAACTACAAGTGCAATCAATAGTCCTAGTTTAGTGGAACCACTTTCTCCAAAGGAAGAAACTAGAAGAACGTAACCTTATAATCCAATGGAAACATCTAATGTAATGGAAACTCGTAGTAGAAAAGGAATTTGTTTATTTTCATTTATAAATTAATATTAAAGAGAATCAATCACTATTAATGTTCCATACATGATTATTTTAATTTGATAAATAGGACAAAATAATCGTTATTTCTAGCATAAAACCCATGCTATGAACTTTATTTCAGTATTGAACAAATGTCACACAAAAGACAAAGAGATATCAAGTAAGAGGTGTCGATGGCAAAATACTTGAAATGGGTGGTAGTTTATATGACCCTTCATATTAAATGGGTGGTAGTTTATATGACCCTTCATATTAAATGGGTGAAAGTTCTGTACAGGTTATTTTCTATTGGTCCTGCGATAGGGGATTTTAATGAAAAGATAAATCTCGTTGTATGATGAATCCCCACGTACGATACGGAAGGTCTCATCGGTTGTGACGTACGGTGGAAAATATATTTGTGGAGCTTGCACTATAGATATAAATAGTGAACTAGAAATTAAATACACAATCGAAAATATAGATTATTTCATAATATCAGGTCCAGGTACTGGTTTTATATCACAGTAAACTATATTCTATAAACACGTGTTTCTTAAACTAATTCTAGGGAATGTTTGTTTTTATATCACAGTAAACTATATTCTATAAACATGTGTTTCTTAAACTAACTATAAGGAATGTTTGTTTTTATATCACAGTAAACTATATTCTATAAACACGTGTTTCTTAAACTAACTGTAAGGAATGTTTGTTTTTATATCACAATAAACTATATTCTATAAACACGTGTTTCTTAAACTAACTGTAGGGAATGTTTGTTTTTATATCACAGTAAACTATATTCTATAAACATGTGTTTCTTAAACTAACTATAAGGAATGTTTGTTTTTATATCACAGTAAACTATATTCTATAAACACGTGTTTCTTAAACTAACTATAAGGAATGTTTGTTTTTATATCACAATAAACTATATTCTATAAACACGTGTTTCTTAAACTAACTGTAAGGAATGTTTGTTTTTATATCACAATAAACTATATTCTATAAACACGTGTTTCTTAAACTAACTGTAGGGAATGTTTGTTTTTATATCACAATAAACTATATTCTATAAACACGTGTTTCTTAAACTAACTGTAGGGAATGTTTGTTTTTATATGACAGTAAACTATATTTTATAAACACGTGTTTCTTAAACTAACTGTAGGGAATGTTTGTTTTTATATCACAGTAAACTATATTCTATAAACACGTGTTTCTTAAACTAACTGTAGGGAATGTTTGTTTTTATAACACAGTAAACTATATTCTATAAACACGTGTTTCTTAAACTAACTGTAGGGAATGTTTGTTTTTATATCACAGTAAACTATATTCTATAAACATGTGTTTCTTAAACTAACTGTAAGGAATGTTTGTTTTTATATCACAGTAAACTATATTCTATAAACACGTGTTTCTTAAACTAACTGTAGGGAATGTTTGTTTTTATATCACAGTAAACTATATTCTATAAACACGTGTTTCTTAAACTAACTGTAGGGTATGTTTGTTTTTATATCACAGTAAACAATATTCTATAAACACGTGTTTCTTAAACTAACTGTAGGGAATGTTTGTTTTTATATCACAGTAAACTATATTCTATAAACATGTGTTTCTTAAACTAACTGTAGGGTATGTTTGTTTTTATATCACAGTAAACTATATTCTATAAACACGTGTTTCTTAAACTAACTGTAAGGAATGTTTGTTTTTATATCACAATAAACTATATTCTATAAACACGTGTTTCTTAAACTAACTGTAGGGAATGTTTGTTTTTATATCACAATAAACTATATTCTATAAACACGTGTTTCTTAAACTAACTGTAGGGAATGTTTGTTTTTATATGACAGTAAACTATATTTTATAAACACGTGTTTCTTAAACTAACTGTAGGGAATGTTTGTTTTTATATCACAGTAAACTATATTCTATAAACACGTGTTTCTTAAACTAACTGTAGGGAATGTTTGTTTTTATAACACAGTAAACTATATTCTATAAACACGTGTTTCTTAAACTAACTGTAGGGAATGTTTGTTTTTATATCACAGTAAACTATATTCTATAAACATGTGTTTCTTAAACTAACTGTAAGGAATGTTTGTTTTTATATCACAGTAAACTATATTCTATAAACACGTGTTTCTTAAACTAACTGTAGGGAATGTTTGTTTTTATATCACAGTAAACTATATTCTATAAACACGTGTTTCTTAAACTAATTGTAGGGTATGTTTGTTTTTATATCACAGTAAACAATATTCTATAAACACGTGTTTCTTAAACTAACTGTAGGGAATGTTTGTTTTTATATCACAGTAAACTATATTCTATAAACATGTGTTTCTTAAACTAACTATAAGGAATGTTTGTTTTTATATCACAGTAAACTATATTCTATAAACACGTGTTTCTTAAACTAACTGTAAGGAATGTTTGTTTTTATATCACAGTAAACTATATTCTATAAACATGTGTTTCTTAAACTAACTGTAAGGAATGTTTGTTTTTATATCACAGTAAACTATATTCTATAAACATGTGTTTCTTAAACTAACTGTAAGGAATGTTTGTTTTTATATCACAGTAAACTATATTCTATAAACACGTGTTTCTTAAACTAACTGTAGGGAATGTTTGTTTTTATATCACAGTAAACTATATTCTATAAACATGTGTTTCTTAAACTAACTATAAGGAATGTTTGTTTTTATATCACAGTAAACTATATTCTATAAACACGTGTTTCTTAAACTAACTATAAGGAATGTTTGTTTTTATATCACAGTAAACTATATTCTATAAACATGTGTTTCTTAAACTAACTATAAGGAATGTTTGTTTTTATATCACAATAAACAATATTCCATAAACACATGTTTCTTAAACTAACTGTAGTGAATGTTTGTTTTTATATCACTGTAAACTATATTCTATAAACATGTGTTTCTTAAACTAACTGTAGGGTATGTTTGTTTTTATATCACAATAAACAATATTCTATAAACACGTGTTTCTTAAACTAACTGATAGGAATGTTTGTTTTTATATCACAGTAAACAATATTTTATAAACACGTGTTTTTTAAACTAACTGTTGTGAATGTTTGTTTTTATATCACAGTAAACAATATTCTATAAACACGTGTTTCTTAAACTAACTGTAGGGAATGTTTGTTTTTATATCACAATAAACAATATTCCATAAACACGTTTCTTAAACTAACTGTAGTGAATGTTTGTTTTTATATCACTGTAAACTATATTCTATAAACATGTGTTTCTTAAACTAACTGTAGGGTATGTTTGTTTTTATATCACAATAAACAATATTCTATAAACACGTGTTTCTTAAACTAACTGTAGGGAATGTTTGTTTTTATATCACAGTAAACTATATTCTATAAACACGTGTTTCTTAAACTAACTGTAGGGAATGTTTGTTTTTATATCACAGTAAACTATATTCTATAAACACGTGTTTTTTAAACTAACTGTAAGGAATGTTTGTTTTTATATCACAGTAAACAATATTCTATAAACATGTGTTTCTTAAACTAACTGTAGGGAATGTTTGTTTTTATAACACAGTAAACAATATTCTATAAACACGTGTTTCTTTACCTCTGTTGTATGTTACATCTCTTGTTATTATCTCTAGTAAACTCTTTATTTAGCTCTGTTTTACTTATTGGTTGGATGTATTTATTGGACCACTTCTGTTGCTAACCATTGTTACGAACTATTGTAGTTTGTAACATGCAATCAGTAAGCACAGAAAATTAAGAGCTAGTGAACATTAAAGAGGTTCTTAAAGTGGCTGCAAGACGTTATAACGTGCAATAAGTTGTCGGTGAAGCTTACTGGGTTAAATAAATATATTTTATGAAGAGACCAGAACAAAGATTTCAGTTGATCAATATAATAAAATATGTATGGAATGACAAAAAAATATCTTAAAAGTAGATGGCGCTTCCTCACATTTCCAGCCCGTGTCAAAAGTTGTTATTTTTCCCCTATATTATAAATGATATAATATTTTTGTTTGAGAATATCCAGACAATATATAGAATCGTCCTTCTGTCTGAATCGTTACGACTACCATAGATAATATTATTATACACATTTGTTCTATACAATTAGTATTGTCATACATGATTAAGCAATTTCTAGATTTAATATCATGATATATAAATAACCATATTTATTCCTTGTTATGTTATTGTCTCTGGCTCGTAAGTGTTTAGTCATGTTTTAGGGTCTTGTAGTACGTTCGATCCCTCCGATGAAACGTCTTCGTTTTTCATTGGACGAACACATTATTGTTACGTCACATGCAGGAAGTGAGTTCTGTTGGTTCGTGTCGTTCAATTCCCGGGTTTGTTGTATCGGCGACGTACAGGTTGTTTGTTATTTGAGTTGTGATAAATGGAGTGAATGTTACTGTTTATTGTTCACTTCTCTGTTTCGATAAAAACTAGCGCTCAAAGCTCTGGTGTGTAATTCGAAAAACATTACGAATATTAATAATGTAGAGATTTTTCACACTCTTACGAAAAGTGGGGCCTAATAGGCCCCAGAGCAACTTGAAAGGTTATTAATATTAGGCTAATAATTTTGTATTTAAATGAAATTGCCATTTAAATCCATTAATGAATGGATTAACGAGATTCCCACTGTCCCTATCTACTATCTAGCGAAACCACAGCCAGGGGAACGGGCTTGGAGAAATCAGGACTAGAAACGTCTTTTCGTAGGAGTGTTGATAAGACTCACTCGTCGCTGGCGATTTAGCGGTAAACTTAAGGGCGGACTTGAAAGTGTGAGGCTAGCGGTACATTAAAGTAGTTACGAATTATAAAACTGTGTGAGTCTCGTGATGTCGAGAAAACATGTTTGAATTATGTAAAAATACAACTCAAATACTAAATAAAGAAATAAACATAAACAAACGCAAAATTAAAGAAGCCTTATTTATACAACAACTTAAACCCAAAATAAACCAATACAAAGGAACGCCTATATTAAAATAATATAATAAATAATAACAATAAAATGAATAATATAAAATTATATATTCAAACATCTAAGTACGCCCTCTACATTCCGACACTCAGTTACACATCCTTTTTCAAACATGTGGTGAGCTTCCGGTCAGTTACCTCTTCCTTTCTTTGTGAACCTGACGATGACCGAATAAGATGGAAACGTTATTCGCTCCTGTACGTAAGATATTTTCTCAACCCAAACGAGCCGTTTTTACACACATGTGTGAGTCTAGAATCGATAAGATAAAAAATCGAAGCTGTTAATTGACAGAGATCTACATATGTGTGTTAGTCCGCTTATAACAGGCGAAATACTTGAACGGTTGTCACCGAACATGATATGCACCCTTAGAGAGTAACGTAAGAGGATGGACCTTTGAAACTGACCCCAATGTCTTCCTTCCGCGTTGAACGATTGTTTCAGGTAACACAAATTGTAAGGTAAAGTTTGGTGGTATAAGTGTTAGAGATATTCTCAAATCTGTATCACCAGGTACCACACATCTGTATCACCAGATATCATACATCTGTATCACCAGGTACCACACATCTGTATCACCAGATATCATAATCTGTATTACCAGATATCATACATCTGTATCACCAGGTTCCACACATCTGTATCACCAGATATCATACATCTGTATTACCAGATATCATACATCTGTATCACCAGGTACCACACATCTGTATTACCAGATATCATACATCTGTATCACCAGATATCATACATCTGTATCACCAGGTACCACACATCTGTATTACCAGATATCATACATCTGTATCACCAGATATCATACATCTGTATTACCAGATATCATACATCTGTATCACCAGGTACCACACATCTGTATTACCAGGTACCACACATCTGTATCACCAGGTTCCACACATCTGTATCACCAGATATCATACATCTGTATTACCAGATATCATACATCTGTATCACCAGGTACCACACATCTGTATTACCAGATATCATACATCTGTATCACCAGATATCATACATCTGTATTACCAGATATCATACATCTGTATCACCAGGTACCACACATCTGTATTACCAGGTACCACACATCTGTATCACCAGGTTCCACACATCTGTATCACCAGATATCATACATCTGTATTACCAGATATCATACATCTGTATCACCAGGTACCACACATCTGTATTACCAGATATCATACATCTGTATCACCAGATATCATACATCTGTATTACCAGATATCATACATCTGTATCACCAGATATCATACATCTGTATTACCAGATATCATACATCTGTATCACCAGATACCACACATCTGTATTACCAGATACCACACATCTGTATCACCAGATACCACACATCTGTATTACCAGATATCATACATCTGTATCACCAGATACCACACATCTGTATCACCAGATACCACACATCTGTATCACCAGATACCATACATCTGTATTACCAGATATCATACATCTGTATCACCAGGTTCCACACATCTGTATCACCAGATATCATACATCTGTATCACCAGGTACCACACATCTGTATCACCAGGTACCACACATCTGTATCACACTTTGATACCTTCACCCAGACACATTCAAGAAGTGGCACTGATGTTGTACTAAATCACACGTGACCCCGAACCCTTACCCTGAACCCTTACTTAACGTGATATATAAAAACATCTCACTTCAAACCATAATTCTAAGTGATGTACCCAAACACCCGTCCGGCATGGTCAGGAGGTTAAGGCACTCGATTCATCATCTGGAAGTCGTGGGTTTGAGTACCCGTCACACCAAAAAATTTTGCCATTTCAGCCATGGTGACGTTATAAAGTTACAGTCAATCCCACTATTCGTTGGTAAGAGTAACCCAAGAGTTGGCGGTGGGTGGTGATGACCAGCTTCCTTCCTTCCAGTCTTACACTGCTAAATGAGGGCCGGCTAGCAAAGATAGCCCTGTGTAGCTTTGCACAAAATACAAAAACACATCAAACCACAACTCCACGTGATGTACAAAAAGACAAACACCTCCATCATTTACAAACGTTTATAACTAATTCGCTAACCATATTTGAAGTTACTTCGTACATATAAGTTTGTAGTAATATCTTACAGTGGAGTTAACCATTTTATTTTGGTTCCAATCTTCGTCGAAATCTAACGTTGCGTTTTACAAAGTTTCTAATGTCATATAAGTTACCGTTACAGCTGTTTTATGTCTTTGTCCTAATCTTTGTTTACATGTTAGTTGCCATACTAGCTGTTTTATGTCTTTGCCCTAACTCTAATTTACATATAAGTCACCGTTGTAGCTGTTTTATCTCTTACCCCTAACCCTAATTTACATATAAGTTATCGTTCTAGCTGTTTAATGTATTTGCCCAAGTTTTTTTTACATATAAGTTGCCGTACTAGCTGTTTTATGTCTTTATCTTAACCCTAATTTACTTATAAGTTACCGTTCTAGTTGTTTTATGTCTTTCCCCTAACCCTAATTTATATATAAGTTACCGTTCTAGTTGTTTTATGTCTTTCCCCTAACCCTAATTTATATATAAGTTACCGGTCTAGCTGTTTTATGTCTTTGCCCTAATCTTTGTTCACATATAAGTTGTTGTACTAGCTGTTTTATATCTTTGCTCTAACCCTAATTTACATATAAGGTACCGTAATAGCTGTTTTATGTCTTTGCCCTAATCTTTGTTAACATATAAGTTGCCGTACTAGCTGTTTTATATTTTTGCCTAACCCTAATTTACATATTAGTTGTCATACTAGCTGGTTTATGTCTTTCCCCTAACCCTAATTTATATATAAGTTACCGTTCTAGCTGTTTTATGTCTTTGCCCTAATCTTTGTTTACATATAAGCTGCCGTACTAGCTGTTTATATCTTTGCCCTAACCCTAATTTACATATAAGTTACCGTACTAGTTTTGACCCAGTTTTCTACAATAATAAAATCGTGGTTCGATTCCACGTGATGAACATAGAAGAACAAACAAGTAAACAATACTGGTGTATATTGTTATTGATAGACGATTCTTTGTGTCACAATCTAGCAGATAGAACACATTCAATGTTCAATGGAAATATGACGCAGGTTTCATTCATTTGTTTCCTTGGTATCTGTATTTCGATTGGTTTCTTCTCTGCTTATGAAATTCATATCAACCAATAATGATCTCTGATTCCTAACCTTTACTCGTTGCAAATGAATATTCATTAAAACCTACCACAAGGATCTTTGGAAACGAACCAACAGATAACAAATTTATGAGCTGTTCAGTCAAAACAAAATCGTTTTCATAAAAATGTGTTTTAGTCTTCACGCCACCTAAGCGGTTTTATCCACTGCGGTTCTTTCTCAAAAATTTAAAAGCCAGATATAGAAGCTAGATCAATAAGTACATGCTGAACCATTTTGGTTTAACACAACAACAACGGAGAAAAAAAAAATTAATAGAAGTGTTGTTCCTTCTCTTTCAGACAGAGGGCGTTGACGGCAAGTAGCTAGTGAAGGCGCCCCGGTGTCTTCCACGTTCAGCGACTATGGAGGTTCAGCGGGCCACGGGAGAGTACTGAAAACAATGCCACGGAAGAGAGGCACTCACCACTACCCAGGGGGAAAGGCCCCCTCTTCCTTGTTTATACTGAAGGAAGATAACATAATAAGGAGATACACAAGGTTTATTATCGAGTGGCCATATCCTTTACTGGTGAATTCGGTTATAGAATTATCGATGAATACTAAACTCTGCTGGACCGACCGTCTCTACTAAGTACCCCATACCGTTCCAGAGATCTTTACTGGTATTGAACTACGTTTCAATGCCTTCTTTTATTGTCACTTTTAAACCTACAAAGTTGGTTATTTTTATTTATTCTTAAAGTATGTTTACGGTGTTTGTCTGGAGGTGGTTGGTAAGTCAACTGTTTATATTTATTAAAGTTTTACATTTGTTGTAAATGTAATATACATGTATATATTTACAGAAACTTAATACTGATAAACTTAAGTAAACAAAATGAAAAGGAAGGCCTGCGTTAAAAAGAGAAAATCCAAATCTCTGACTAATTATATTACTTTGTTATAGCCTGCTCTTAAGTTTCGTTAATTGGTTCGTGTTTAAACTGAAATGAGTGGATAATTATTAATATTTAACATGTGGATAAAACAACGTCTTTGCAACGCTCCAAAACTTACCATAACTGATTTTCACTTCACAGAGTAAGGTCTCTGTTAATATGGGAGTTGTATGCGATTGTTTCTCGTTAGATCTGTTTACTAGCTACTAAGTATAGAACTGTAGCCCGATGTCTGAATACATTTTGAAGAATTAGAAGTTTCGAAACCACATAAATCAGCTTGTAATGTCTTATTTCTTACGGTGATTTCGTTTGTGGCTTAATTCTAAAATAATGTAATGCTGTGCGTATTGGATATAATACACGTTAATAACTCACGAGCAGGATTTGTTGAGTAACGTGGATCTCATGTTGTAACAACGAGATATAATTTAGACACTTGGGTTCCTAACTCGATCGTGCGTTGTACGTGTTATGCTTCTGACTCTGAGCGTTGCAACCAAAGGTACTACCACTTGTGAACGTTGCAGGAGGGGTACTACCGCCTGTGAACGTTGCAGGAAGGGTACTACCACTTGTGAATGTTACAGGAGGGGTACTACCACTTGTGAACGTTGCAGGAGGGGTACTACCACTTGTGAACGTTGCAGGGGGGTACTATCACTTGTGAATGTTACAGGAGGGGTAATACCACTTGTGAATGTTACAGGAAGGGTACTGCCACTTGTGAATGTTACAGGAAGGGTACTACCGCTTGTGAACGTTGCAGGAGGGGTACTACCGCTTGTGAAAGTTGCAGGAAGAATACTACCGCCTGTGAACGTTGCACGAAGGGTACTACCACTTGTGAATGTTACAGGAGGGGTACTACCACTTGTGAACGTTGCAGGAGGGGTACTATCACTTGTGAATGTTACAGAAGGGATAATACCACTTGTGAATGTTACAGGAAGGGTACTACCACTTGTGAATGTTACGGGAGGGTTACTGCCACTTGTGAATGTTACAGGAAGGGTACTGCCATTTGTGAACGTTGCAGGAGGGGTACTACCGCTTGTGAAAGTTGCAGGAAGGATACTACCACTTGTGAATGTTACGGGAGGGGTATTGCCACTTGTGAATGTTACAGGAAGGGTACTACCACTTGTGAACGTTGTAGGAGGGGTACTACCACTTGTGAATGTTACAGGAGGGGTACTACCACTTGTGAATTTTACAGGAGGGGTACTACCACTTGTGAACGTTGCAGAAGGGTACCACCACTTGTGAATGTTACAGAAGGGTACTACTACTTGTGAACGTTGCAGGAGAGGTACTACCACTTGTGAATGTTACAGGAGGGGTACTACCACTTGTGAATGTTACAGGAGGGGTACTACCACTTGTGAACGTTGCAGAAGGGGTACTACCACTTGTGAATGTTACAGGAGGGGTACTACCACTTGTGACGTTGCAGGAAGGGTACTACCACGTGTGAATGTTATAGGACGGGTACTACCACTTGTGAACGTTGCAGGAGGGGTACTACCACGTGTGAATGTTACAGGAGGGGTACTACCACGTGTGAATGTTACAGGAGGGGTACTACCACGTGTGAATGTTACAGGAGGGGTACTACCACGTGTGAATGTTACAGGAAGGGTACTACCACATGTGAATGTTACAGAAAATATTCTGGCAATTATGAACGTTCAAGAAGTAATGTACTTTTCCTGTTATTGTAGTCTTATAACGTAACGTAATAACGGTGAATAAAAACACGCGTTTTTCTTTTTTAATTTAATATTCATGTGAAATCATTGACAAGACTTTATACAGTACATCAGAAGGTTGATTAAAACATATAGTACATCAGAAGGTTTATTAAAACATATAGTACGTCAGAAGGTTTATTAAAACATATTGTACATCAGAAGGTTTATTAAAACATATTGTACGTCAGAAGGTTTATTAAAACATATAGTACATCAGAAGGTTGATTAAAACATGTAGTACATCAGAAGGTTTATTAAAACATACAGTACATCAGAAGGTTTATTAAAACATATAGTACATCAGAAGGTTTATTAAAACATATAGTACGTCAGAAGGTTTATTAAAACATATAGTACATCAGAAGGTTTATTAAAACATATAGTACGTCAGAAGGTTTATTAAAACATATTGTACATCAGAAGGTTTATTAAAACATATAGTACATCAGAAGGTTTATTAAAACATACAGTACATCAGAAGGTTTATTAAAACATATAGTACGTCAGAAGGTTTATTAAAACATATTGTACATCAGAAGGTTTATTAAAACATATAGTACATCAGAAGGTTTATTAAAACATATAGTACATCAGAAGGTTTATTAAAACATATTGTACATCAGAAGGTTTATTAAAACATACAGTACATCAGAAGGTTTATTAAAACATACAGTACATCAGAAGGTTTATTAAAACATACAGTACATCAGAAGGTTTATTAAAACATATAGTACGTCAGAAGGTTTATTAAAACATATAGTACATCAGAAGGTTTATTAAAACATATAGTACATCAAAAGGTTTATTAAAACATATAGTACATCAGAAGGTTTATTAAAACATATTGTACATCAGAAGGTTTATTTAAACATATGGTACATCAGAAAGTTCTCCCAGTTTAATAAAGCACGTGGTAAAAAAAAATTAATGTCAAATTCCTTCCCCAGACAGGAATAACAACGTTAGTTAGTGCGCATGCTCAAGGTATAAATCTTAAAATTACACTGTTTTGTTGGAGTCTCGTGTTTTATAAGTGAAGGAGTTATTTCATATTCTTTGGACTTAACAAATACTAATCAGATATGGCGTTAAGAAAGGTTTTATTATTAAAAGCTTTGGAATTATAATGAGTAGTAGAGGCAACAAATCTTAGCTTGTAGGTTTCAGTTTTCGTGTATAGAATTTGCTTCATTAACACGTATATTTCTTTTGTTTCTGACCCTTGACGTTTAGATAATTTGTGTGTGCGTGAATCTCAAAGCTATATTATCAAAAACTGCTTTCACACGGATTTGGGAAAACCACACTTATAGTTTATTGGTTTAAATGTTTGAACACCAGAGGACAGAATGAAATGCATTTTTAACAAATTAATTTCCTTTCAACAGTTTCTGATTGCAAACCAAATGCTACGTTTCTGAATAACAATGTATTTCATCTATCACAGAAGCTTTCATTTTAGCTATGTATGGACTGGCGCCAACCCTGAGCTTCTATATCGACGTTTCAAGCTTCTTCGATGGTCTGCTGACGTCAAACGTGTATCACGTCAGAACTGGAATAGTGCATACGTTTAGTTTTTGTGGGAGGTAGGGGAACAAAGAATGAAACGACCATTGTAGTAATTAGTATTTAATTACATTGTAGACGTTTCTATAGTTAGTATTTAATTACATTGTAGACGTTTCTATAGTAAGTATTTAATTACATTGTAGACGTTTCTATAGTTAGTATTTAATTACATTGTAGACGTTTCTATAGTAAGTATTTAATTACATGGTAAACGTTTCTATACTAAGTATTTAATTACATTGTAGACGTTTCTATAGTAAGTATTTAATTACATGGTAAACGTTTCTATAGTAAGTATTTAATTACATTGTAGACGTTCCTACAGTTAGTTTTTAACTACATGGTAGACGTTCCTACAGTTCGTGTTTAATTACATTGTAGACGTTTCTATAGTAAGTATTTAATTACATTGTAGACGTTCCTACAGTTAGTTTTTAACTACATGGTAGACGTTCCTACAGTTCGTGTTTAATTACATTGTAGACGTTTCTATAGTAAGTATTTAATTACATTGTAGACGTTTCTATAGTAAGTATTTAATTACATGGTAAACGTTTCTATAGTAAGTATTTAATTACATTGTAGACGTTTCTATAGTAAGTATTTAATTACATTGTAGACGTTCCTACAGTTAGTGTTTAATTACATGGTAAACGTTTCTATAGTTAGTATTTAATTATATGGTAAACGTTTCTATAGTAAGTATTTAATTACATTGTAGACGTTTCCATAGTAAGTATTTAATTACATTGTAGACGTTTCTATAGTAAGTATTTAATTACATTGTAGACGTTCCTACAGTTAGTGTTTAATTACATGGTAAACGTTTCTATAGTTAGTATTTAATTATATGGTTAACGTTTCTATAGTAAGTATTTAATTACATTGTAGACGTTTCTATAGTAAGTATTTAATTACATTGTAGACGTTTCTATAGTAAGTATTTAATTACATGGTAAACGTTTCTATAGTAAGTATTTAATTACATTGTAGACGTTTCTATAGTAAGTATTTAATTACATTGTAAACGTTTCTATAGTAAGTATTTAATTACATTGTAGACGTTTCTATAGTAAGTATTTAATTACATGGTAAACGTTTCTATACTAAGTATTTAATTACATTGTAGACGTTTCTATAGTAAGTATTTAATTACATGGTAAACGTTTCTATAGTAAGTATTTAATTACATTGTAGACGTTCCTACAGTTAGTTTTTAACTACATGGTAGACGTTCCTACAGTTCGTGTTTAATTACATTGTAGACGTTTCTATAGTAAGTATTTAATTACATTGTAGACGTTCCTACAGTTAGTTTTTAACTACATGGTAGACGTTCCTACAGTTCGTGTTTAATTACATTGTAGACGTTTCTATAGTAAGTATTTAATTACATTGTAGACGTTTCTATAGTAAGTATTTAATTACATGGTAAACGTTTCTATAGTAAGTATTTAATTACATTGTAGACGTTTCTATAGTAAGTATTTAATTACATTGTAGACGTTCCTACAGTTAGTGTTTAATTACATGGTAAACGTTTCTATAGTTAGTATTTAATTATATGGTAAACGTTTCTATAGTAAGTATTTAATTACATTGTAGACGTTTCCATAGTAAGTATTTAATTACATTGTAGACGTTTCTATAGTAAGTATTTAATTACATTGTAGACGTTCCTACAGTTAGTGTTTAATTACATGGTAAACGTTTCTATAGTTAGTATTTAATTATATGGTTAACGTTTCTATAGTAAGTATTTAATTACATTGTAGACGTTTCTATAGTAAGTATTTAATTACATTGTAGACGTTTCTATAGTAAGTATTTAATTACATGGTAAACGTTTCTATAGTAAGTATTTAATTACATTGTAGACGTTTCTATAGTAAGTATTTAATTACATTGTAAACGTTTCTATAGTAAGTATTTAATTACATTGTAGACGTTTCTATAGTAAGTATTTAATTACATGGTAAACGTTTCTATAGTAAGTATTTAATTACATTGTAGACGTTCCTACAGTTAGTTTTTAACTACATGGTAGACGTTCCTACAGTTCGTGTTTAATTACATTGTAGACGTTTCTATAGTAAGTATTTAATTACATTGTAGACGTTTCTATAGTAAGTATTTAATTACATGGTAAACGTTTCTATAGTAAGTATTTAATTACATTGTAGACGTTTCTATAGTAAGTATTTAATTACATTGTAGACGTTCCTACAGTTAGTGTTTAATTACATTGTAGACGTTTCTATAGTAAGTATTTAATTACATTGTAGACGTTTCTATAGTTAGTATTTAATTACATTGTAGACGTTTCTATAGTTAGTTTTTAACTACATGGTAGAAGGTTTTATAGTTAGTATTTAACTACATGGTAGACGTTCCTACAGTTCGTGTTTAATTACATTGTAGACGTTTCTATAGTTAGTTCAATCTGAGTACGCCATTATATAACTAGGAACATAAACATTAATCCAATATAACTTTATGTAACTAGAAACATATAACAATCCAAGTACATTATTGTATAAACAGAAACTTAAGAAATCAACGCACTAAATAACAATGCAAGTACATCATTGTATAAACAGAAACTTAAGAAATCAACGCACTATATAACAATCCAAGTACATCATTGTATAAACAGAAACTTAAGAAATCAACGCACTATATAACAATCCAAGTACATTATTGTATAAACAAAAACTTAAGAAATCAACGCACTATATAACAATGCAAGTACATCATTGTATAAACAGAAACTTAAGAAATCAACGCACTATATAACAATGCAAGCACATCATTGTATAAACAAAAACTTAAGAAATCAACGCACTATATAACAATCCAAGTACATCATTGTATAAACAGAAACTTAAGAAATCAACGCACTATATAACAATCCAAGTACATTATTGTATAAACAAAAACTTAAGAAATCAACGCACTATATAACAATGCAAGTACATCATTGTATAAACAAAAACTTAAGAAATCAATGTACTATTTTTTATATAACCAGACATTTAAAAATCAATTGTATATATTGTATAAATCAATATATTAAATAATTGTTGTCATTAAACAAAACTAGTATCAAAATGTATTTACTTGTTGATGGGTGTGTTGGCCAGCCTTTGTAAAAGTTGACTTTTAGTAATAAAACAACAACCAAGAATTACCTCCAGATGGTAGTTGTTGATGACCAAAACCCTCTTGAAATAGAAATGTATCTCAGAACGGCTGGTGTTAACACTTTGACTGATAAGCCAGTTGAAATAGAAATGTATCTCAGAACAGCTGGTGTTAACACTTTGACTGATAAGCCAGTTGAAATAGAAATGTATCTCAGAACAGCTGGTGTTAACACTTTGACTGATAAACCAATTGAAATAGAAATGTATCTCAGAACCGCTGGTGTTAACACTTTGACTGATAAACCAATTGAAATAGAAATGTATCTCAGAACCGCTGGTGTTAACACTTTGACTGATAAACCAATTGAAATAGAAATGTATCTCAGAACAGCTGGTGTTAACACTTTGAGTGATAAACCAGTTGAAATAGAAATGTATCTCAAAACGGCTGGTGTTAACACTTTGACTGATAAAGCAGAGAACGACGTTTCGAACTTCCTCGGTCATCTTCAGAACCTCTTAAGAACCTGAAAATAACCAGGTTTCCTCCTTATTAATAAAAGTGTTAATACCTGTATCAGCCATTATTTCTTACATCCTGAACCACTACATGATAACGAAGGTTGTTTCTTACCTCCTGAACCACTACATGATAACGAAGGTTGTTTCTTACCTCCTGAACCACTACATGATAACAAAGGTTGTTTCTTACCCCCTGAACCACTACATGATAACGAAGGTTGTTTCTTACCTCCTGAACAACTACATGATAACGAAGGTTGTTTCTTACCTCCTGAACCACTACATGATAACAAAGGTTGTTTCTTACCCCCTGAACCACTACATGATAACGAAGGTTGTTTCTTACCTCCTGAACCACTACATGATAACGAAGGCTGTTTCTTACCCCCTGAACCACTACATGATAACAAAGGTTGTTTCTTACCTCCTGAACCACTACATGATAACGAAGGTTGTTTCTTACCTCCTGAACCACTACATGATAACGAAGGTTGTTTCTTACCCCCTGAACCACTACTTGATAACGAAGGTTGTTTCTTACCTCCTGAACCACTACATGATAACGAAGGTTGTTTCTTACCCCTTGAACCACTACATGATAACGAAGGTTGTTTCTTACCTCCAGAACCTCTACATGATAACGAAGGTTGTTTCTTACCTCCTGAACCACTACATGATAACGAAGGTTGTTTCTTACCCCCTGAACCACTACATGATAACGAAGGTTGTTTCTTACCCCCTGAACCACTACATGATAACGAAGTTTGTTCCTTACCTCCTGAACCACTACATGATAACGAAGGTTGTTTCTTACCTAATGAACCACTACATGATAACGAAGGTTGTTTCTTATCTCCTGAACCACTACATGATAACGAAGGTTGTTTCTTACCTCCTGAACCACTACATGATAACGAAGGTGTTTCTTACCCCCTGAACCACTACATGATAACGAAGGTTGTTTCTTACCTCCTGAACCACTACATGATAACGAAGGCTGTTTCTTACCCCCTGAACCACTACATGATAACGAAGGTTGTTTCTTACCCCCTGAACCACTACATGATAACGAAGGTTGTTTCTTACCCCCTGAACCACTACATGATAACGAAGGTTGTTCCTTACCTCCTGAACCACTACATGATAACGAAGGTTGTTTCTTACCTCCTGAACCACTACATGATAACGAAGGTTGTTTCTTACCCCCTGAACCACTACATGATAACGAAGGTTGTTTCTTACCCCCTGAACCACTACATGATAACGAAGGTTGTTTCCTACCCCCTAAACCACTAAACGATAACAAAGGTTGTTTCTTACCCCCTGAACCACTACATGATAACGAAGGTTGTTTCTTACCTCCTGAACCACTAAATGATAACAAAGGTTATTTCTTACCTCCTGAACCACTACATGATAACGAAGGTTGTTTCTTACCCCCTGAACCACTAAATGATAACAAAGGTTGTTTCCTACCCCCTAAACCACTAAATGATAACGAAGGTTGTTTCTTACCCCCTGAACCACTAAATGATAACAAAGGTTGTTTCTTACCCCATGAACCAATAAATGATAACATAGGTTGTTTCTTACCTCCTGAACCACTACATGATAACGAAGGTTGTTTCTTACCTCCTGAACCACTACATGATAACGAAGGTTGTTTCCCACCCCCTGAACCACTACATGATAACGGAGGTTGTTTCTTACCTCCTGAACCACTACATGATAACAAAGGTTGTTTCTTATTCCCTGAACCAATACATGATAACGAAGGTTGTTTCTTACCCCCTGAACCACTACATGATAACGAAGGTTGTTTTTTACCTCCTGAACCACTACATGATAACGAAGGTTGTTTCTTACCTCCTGAACCACTAAATGATAACAAAGGTTGTTTCTTACCTCCTGAACCACTACATGATAACGAAGGTTGTTTCTTACCCCCTGAACCACTACATGATAACGAAGGTTGTTTCTTACCTCCTGAACCACTACATTATAACGGAGGTTGTTTCTTACCCCCTGAACCACTACATGATAACGAAGGTTGTTTCTTACCCCCTGAACCACTACATGATAACAAAGGTTGTTTCTTACCCCCTGAACCACTACATGATAACAAAGGTGTTTTCTTACCTCCTGAACCACTACATGATAACGAAGGTTGTTTCTTACCTCCTGAACCACTACATTATAACGGAGGTTGTTTCTTACCCCTGAACCACTACATGATAACGAAGGTTGTTTCTTACCCCCTGAACCGCTACATGATAACAAAGGTTGTTTCTTACCCCCTGAACCGCTACATGATAACAAAGGTGTTTTCTTACCTCCTGAACTACTACATGATAACGAAGGTTGTTTCTTATCCCCTGAACCACTACATGATAACGAAGGTTGTTTCTTACCTCCTGAACCACTACATGATAACGGAGGTTGTTTCTTATCCCCTGAACCACTACATGATAACGAAGGTTGTTTCTTACCCCCCTGAACCACTACATGATAACGAAGGTTTTTTCTTACCCCCTGAACCACTACATGATAACAAAGGTTGTTTCTTACCCCCTGAATCACTACATGATAACAAAGGCTGTTTTTTACCTCCTGAACCACTACATGATAACGAAAGTTGTTTCTTACCCCCTGAACCACTACATGATAACGAAGGTTGTTTCTTACCCCCTGAACCCCTACATGATAACGAAGGTTGTTTCTTTTCCCCTGAACCACTATATGATAACCAAGGTTGTTTCTTACCCCCTGAACCGGACTTCACATTGAATTTTTAGTAACATTTGTTGTTTATATCTTTTGCATTCTAACTTAAAATCAATACATTTTATCACAGCTTACAAAAAGCGATTGTAATTTAATATTATAAGATTGATATATTAATAAGTTTACCCTTGTCAGGTATAATTTGATTATAACTGAACGCTACGAAAGATTCGTTATTTTAGTGAGGTTCTTTCTGATCTGCTGTATTCGTATGAATAATAATTTTTGATAATTTTGACTAACGTTTGATCCCGTGGTTCATGGAACTTGTTACTAAAAACACAGTTGATGAATTTTAAAACTGTGTGAACAACTGGGGTTAGTGTGTTAGCGAAGGAGTTAAATATGGCAAAGAAATGTTATAAATCAGCTGAACCTTCGTTTGGAGATATAACAGGAATGTGTTTGGTTTCTGTGGCAAACAAACATTATTTCCCGAGGGTTAACAGTTAAAGGTGGATGTGTGGAAAATGTCTGAAGCGAGATTAGTGTCTGCAATGCTTGTGGGGAGATGTTCAACCGGATGAGGGGTGAATCCTAAATAATCGGATGTTATTTAATGTGGGGTAAAAGAATTGGATAAAATGGGCGAGTGTTTTGAAAACCAATAAACCACAAGAGTTCTTACATCACAAGCTGGTTCTATTCGGTTTTCAGCCGATGTGGGGACAAATCCCACACCAGCCATCAGAAATGGCTTTTTAAATTATGTCTTGATGGAAGATCTCCGTGGAGAAGAGATGACGAGTGCCACTAAGTTGGCCAGAGGTTTCTTGATGAGTGCCACTAAGTTGGCCAGAGGTTTCTTGAAAGTTGAGATCATTTTGCTCCCTTTTGTCAGATTCTTTACTTAGGAGATTTCGGGAGTGACATTTTTGTTGCGCTATCATGATATATCAACGGACATGGAATAAAATCTTGTATATCATTATGGGTTCTAGTTTTATCATGTGTAACACTAGAACTATATCATTATGGGTTCTAGTTTAACATTATATCACTAGAACTATATCATTATGGGTTCTGGTTTTATTATGTGTATTACTAGAATTATACACACATAGTTCACTGTCTAGATTGCCTTGTTATTCTGTTACTGTTGGAATGGTAGGTAAAAATTTGACACCTTACAGATATCTCGGTATTAGAGACGATTTAAAACAGCATCTACAATTACAGTGGTTTATTTAAGGTTTACAATCTGTGGGCTGTATTACAATTCTTGTGGGTTCGGCATGGTCAGGTGGTTAAGGCACTCGACTCGTAATCCGAAGGTCGCGGCTTCGAATCCCCGTCGCACCAAACATGATCGCCATTTCAGCCGTGGGGCTTATAATGTGACAGTAAATCCCACTATTCGTTGGTAAAAGAGTAGCACAAGAGTTGGCGGTGGGTGGTGATGACTAGCTGTCTTCCCTCTAGTCTTACACTATTAAATTAGGGACGGCTAACGCAGATAGCCCTCGTGTAGCTTTGCGCGAAATTTAAAACGAACCAAACCAATCATAGTGTTAAATTTTAGTAGTATTCCGGTAGTGTTACATGGTATTACAATCCTAGTGTTACATTACATTACAATACTGGTGTTACATTGTATTTCAATGCTAGTGTTACATTTTAATGTTATTACAATGTGATCTTGAAACACTATCAATAATATTCTATTCTATTACTAGTGGTCATTAGACGATAAGTGACCCCTGGAGGAATCTTTACCTTTTCTCGTGATGATACACGAAGTTATCTATTCGATTTTTGAAGTATATGATTACACTAGCACCATCATTTTGTGCCATCTGTGTCTATTTCAGCGTGCCTTTACTTGGTGGAAACCAAAGTTGAATTTCTAATAAGAATCCATACCTGTGATATAAATGTGTTTATATCCGTATGTCCTCTGTGTAAGAAAATACTTGGTGTTTTTAAAGAAGCACTAGGATTTCTTTACGTGACAAAACCCATGTTTATGATACGCAAAATGAGTCAAATAGATATGCATTTCACAGTGTTTGTATGATTTCAATGTGCTGTATAAACCGACTGTGAAAATCCAGAAAAGTAATGTTACCACATGTGCTGTGTTTTTTTTTTTTACGTTTTACGTCAGCAAAAAAACGAGCAACGTTACATTATCGTCAGCTAAACAGGAGGTTTTACATCCGAGCAACAGAGTTACTTTCAGAGTTGATTGTTTCGATTTCCTTGAATGTAATGGAATTTTTCTTTTGAATAAAACAATTTTGGGGCAATTTGGGGTTTAACGTAACAAGAGAAAGAAGGGCATATACAGAGGGTTGGTTGCATTATATTAAAATAAATTTGAATATCTAAATAAGCAACTGATGTGACAATGACAGCTCAAGTAGAGTCACGGTGGAACGGAATGTATTAGAATTACATTTTGACGTTGTGTGGCGTTTTGTAAATAGTTTGCTGCTACTAAAAACATTGATTACGCGTGGTAAGAGTTTGTAACAATTTATACACTCAGACCATTACGATGTATTCAGATGAGGATATTAACCTTCGAAGACGTGGATATCTCTATTACTTAATAACGGTGGAAACAAAGGAATTATGTATCAACTTGGGGTACCAGAACTCTCCAGGAAGAGAAGGTCTACAAAAAAGACGCACTTCAATCGTTGTAAGCAAATTTCTTCGTATTTTAACAGGTGCGAATCCACTGACATCAAGGTTTGGAATAAAAGCAGTCTACGCGTTTATGACAACATAGTAAATACAAATGTCTGTCTAAGAAACACATACTGCCTTTACGCCATATTTTGTTAGTTTGTACACAAGGAGAGCGTGTAGGTTTCTGCGTG
The DNA here is from genome assembly GCF_004210375.1 of Tachypleus tridentatus. Lineage (NCBI taxonomy): Eukaryota > Metazoa > Arthropoda > Merostomata > Xiphosura > Limulidae > Tachypleus > Tachypleus tridentatus. The sequence goes on from NC_134827.1 coordinate 116,248,029, forward strand.
AAACACGCGCTATAAACCATCATCCTTCTTTATTAGATATGTTATGGGAAGAATCTGTGCTTTGGACACGAGTCTTTTGCAACGAATACTACGCTGCAGGACTATTGACAAGATGCACGATCGACAGGTAGAACTTGACCGGATGAGATAACACAGGGTAATGTCGCGTGTTCAGGCTCCATATCATTACCAATGTAACTTCCTCAACCTTTTCACTAAATACTTGAGGGAGAATTAAAGAACTTTATATACTGTATTATTTATACTTTATTATTACGTATTTTGTAAAAAATTTGTTCAGATGTTGAAAAGACTTTTTTCTGCAACATTGAGTTTGTGTTTTCTGTTTACGTTATTCCCAGAGGTATCCTAGAGAAGCTATTACCCAACAGCCAGCCTCGTTTTTATCTGTACTGAATTAAAGTTTCCTTGTCATGTTTTTTTAACTTTAAATAAAATACACGATGCAGACGTGTTAAAAGTTAAAAAAGTGCTAGTGTTTTTACTAAACGATATATTTGAATAACAATTCTCTGAAACACATATTCTTGTAAAGATAAGTTTATTGAGGGTCAGTTACATCGTAGAAGGTGGGCTGTAGATTGAAAAATTGTGGACTCGAGGTATGACGTTATCAAACACGTTTAATACTTTAGTTTATGTATGCGTTATTAGAGTGACAGTCAACACTATTATTGGATTAAAAGAGCTAGAAAGAAACAACCTTGTGGTTGGTTGCCTTCGATTTTGGTCAGTATCTCCAAGTTAAGGACAGCTGTACACGAATCTTAAATGAAGTTCTCATCTGGTCATTCAAGTTGAAAATTCCAGTTCGTATTGTTCTAAAAGTTTTGTGGACGTTTCTGGACGTTGCTTGAGTGAAGTCTTTTGGCAACATGATATATATTATATTTTATAGTATAAAATGATTTGTTTATCTCGAATAATATGACAAAGCAAAACGCGTTTGAAACAGTTATAAGTAGACGGTACGTCAGATCTGTAGTCATGTAGGTCAAACATTGTAGCGGGAAATTGACAACAGAGCGTGTAGTTACAACGATAAACTAGCGTGCGACGTATCAGGTTAGTTGTTGTTAAAGTCATCATAAAATCTATAACGTAAATCAGAAAGCTCATTTTTTTATTTCTCTGTTAAAGTCGGCCATTTTTAATTTCCTTGAAAACAAAAAATCTTTACAAGAAATTCTTTCACACAGAATATTTTGTTTCGAACAAAACATTAGTTTTGAGTGAAAGCAGAAAATGATAATTTTATTTTATTAGATTTAGCCACTAGGGGGACGATGGAGAAGTCACACCGTGAATTGCATGCTGTTCAATAGGAAACACGTTTGTCTCGAATAGCGTTAAGGCAGACGTATTAAAGTAATACGCTATAAAATTTTGATAAATACGCATTAGATTAGACTGTCTCCATTTCCGTGCTCATAATACGAGACAATAACGATACATGTTTTACGGTTAGATAGATATAAAGAAAAAAGGAAGGATAGAAAGACATTTACCTACAACTTCATTTCACTTGCTTTGTTTCAAACGTGACGTGTTTTAGTTCAACTAATAGTTTTGAGTTTATTAAAACGAATTACAGAACCATCCGTCCTTATTTTGTAGAACTAGTGATATCCTGTTTTAAGTCAACATGAAATCTATAATACAAGTTGGTTATTAAATCAACGTTAGGGAGAGAAAATATTGCGTTCTGCTCACGACTTACGATATGCGTGGTTGAATCCCCGTCACCGGATATGCTTGCCCATTCAGCCATGGGGGCGTTATTATATTCGGTCAAGCCCACTATTTATTAATAAAAGAACAGCTCAAGAGTTGGCGGTGTGTGTTGTTGACTAGCTTCCTTCTTTGTAGCCTATCACTGCTGAATTAGGGACAGAAACGTTCTCGAATAGCTTTGGGCAAAATTCATCACACTCATATTGTAATTCTTTTTTTCTGTCGAAAGCACCGACTGTTGATAGTGATCAGCACGCTGTACTGTGGCTCCGAGGGTTCAAGGATTGTGTCCCATTGCTGCAACATCACGCTTTACGCATTTTAAACCATACTCCAAATTTCTTGGGGAATGCATGACTTTGACACCCACTCTTATAACGCACTTATGGTTACAAAGTGTATAGTAACTTACCTCGCTACTGACATGACCGATGATATATACAAGTAACATGCAATCTATCATGACTCATTTAACATACCCATTCTACTATAAGGGGTAATATATATAATACCATCTGTCATGACTGATAATTTATAATAAACCATTTATCATAACTACTTATATGTAATATACCATTTAACATGACTGGCAATATATATTTGTCATTAATGGTAATAGTTAATACACTATGCAGCATGACTGGTATAATTCCATCTGCGAAGACTGCTTATTTTTAATATTTAAAATGACTGACTGGTAATATGTAATACATCACCTGCCACGACTGGTTATTTTTCATGACGTTCAGTCAGTTTCGTCACCACCCCGATAGTTTGTGTGTGAATGAACCGACTGACTCTTGTTTAATATCAAACATACCCTTATGTTCCAGTTGGTAGTTTAACAACCATCAAGTTATTATGTTGTAACGACTTGTGTAACGTGTAACAAACCTGTAGGAACAAACTAAATAACCTTACACTATAGGTTGATTTCTTGTATGAATTATTATCTTTCTAATTATTTATAAGTTACGTGACAATTCCCGTAGGACTGTCTTGGCCAAGTGGTTTGGGCACTCGACTCGTAATCTGAGAGTCGCGGGTTCGAATCCCCGTCACACCAAACATGCTCATACTTTCAGCCGTGGAAGCGTTATAATGTGGCAGTCAATCTCACTATTCGTTGGTAAGAGAGTAGCCCAAGAGTTGGCGATGGGTGGTGATGACTAGCTGTCTTCCCTGTAGTCGTACACTGCTAAATTAGGGACGGCTAGCGCAGATAGTCCTCGTGTAACTTTGCGCAACATTCAAAACAAACAAACAATTATTGTAACGTTTATTGCTTTTAATTATCATATTCACACAGGTGATAAAAATAGAATCTTTGGGGTACATGTGGCGAAGTGGGTGGGAAAAGTGATTGAAGACCGTGTTTATTCATGATTCTAAATGCTATTTCAGAGTTATATATAAGACGCCCCTGTATAGCTGTCTTTCCCGTCCAGCTGCAAACAGCTAATACGTAAACGCTCTACTTCTGATTGGAGAAGGAAATTGGACGAATAATAATTATATTTTAGAGCAAAACAAACTGAGGAAATGTTATGATTTTTAACAATGTTTAACTTGTTTTAAATAAGTTTTCATTAAGTAATTATTAATCCATGTAAAATAATATTAATGTATATTAATAGCACTCAGGAAACGAATCTCAGTTGAACAACAACAGAAACTGTTTATACGTTGACTAAGATGCAGATATTACTATGAATAGAAAAACTTCTTTAACAATAGCCTAAGGCTTTATAATATCTTATGATAGAGCATTCTTGCTCGAGGCTGTTCTGATATCCAGTATCATACCTGACAACAGTATACTGACTTGTAATATCAATGTCCTGCGATGTCATAGCAAACTAATTGCAAGTTCTATGAACGTACCTTGTCTTGATTCTGATTGGTCGATATTTGCGGGTTACATAGCAACTGCTCACGTGAACTAAACTCTATACAGAATTTACTCTGTCTAGATTTTCGATGAAACAGTGTGCATTCCAGTACGTACAACTGCAATTAATACGAAGGACCCTAGCGTCGTGTTCAATATCGCATATTAAAATCATTTAAACAGCTTTATCTTACCTAATTTTACCAGAAAATTCTACAACTAAATTGGTGAGGAGTATCGTTCTTAATAAAGTGTAAAAAACTCTCATTATTTTTCTGATGAATTCTGTTTACTTTATCTGCTAAAGAGATGATAATTGAAAATAACTTCCTAGTAATGAATCCGAGGAAATATCCAGAATTCTTCAGATTATTTCCTCAAAATGAAATAAATTACTTACATTGAACTTTTCCGATAGATTATAGTATTGTTACTGACTGATTACCTACTGACCTTAGTTTGTTAATGACTCATTACCTCTTGACCATAGTTTCTTAGAGACTCATTACCTCTGACCTTAGTTTATTACAGACTGATTGCCTCCTGACCTAAGTTTATTACTGACTGATTACCTCCTGACCTCAGTTTGTTACTCACTGATTACCTACTGACCTTAGTTTGTTACTGACTGATTATCTCCTGACCTTAGTTTGTTACTGACTCATTATCCCCTGGCCTTAGTTTGTTACTGACTGATTACTTCCTGACCTCAGCTTGTTACTGACTGATTACCTACTGACCTCAGTTTGTTACTGACTGATTACCTACTGACCTTAGCTTGTTACTGACTGATTATCTCCTGACCTTACTTTGTTACTGACTGATTATCATCTGACCTCAGTCTCTTACGGATTGATTACTTTCTGACCTAAGTTTATTACTGACTGATTACCTCCTGACCTCAGTTTGTTACTCACTGATTACCTACTGACCTTAGTTTGTTACTGACTGATTATCTCCTGACCTTAGTTTGTTACTGACTCATTATCCCTGGCCTTAGTTTGTTACTGACTGATTACTTCCTGACCTCAGCTTGTTACTGACTGATTACCTACTGACCTCAGTTTGTTACTGACTGATTACCTACTGACCTTAGCTTGTTACTGACTGATTACTTCCTGACCTCAGCTTGTTACTGACTGATTACCTACTGACCTCAGTTTGTTACTGACTGATTACCTACTGACCTTAGTTTGTTACTGACTGATTATCTCCTGACCTTAGTTTGTTACTGACTCATTATCCCCTGGCCTTAGTTTGTTACTGACTGATTACTTCCTGACCTCAGCTTGTTACTGACTGATTACCTACTGACCTCAGTTTGTTACTGACTGATTACCTACTGACCTTAGCTTGTTACTGACTGATTATCTCCTGACCTTACTTTGTTACTGACTGATTATCATCTGACCTCAGTCTCTTACGGATTGATTACTTTCTGACCTTAGTTTATTACTGACTCATTATCTCCTGGCCTTAGTTTGTTACTGACTGATTATCTCCTCACCTTAGTTTGTTACTGACTCATTATTCCCTGACCTTAGTTTGTTACTGACTGATTATCATCTGACCTTAGTCTCTTACGGACAGATTACCTCCTGACCTTAATTTGTTACTGACTCATTATCCCCTGGCCTTAGTTTGTTACGGACAGATTACCTACTGACTTTAGTTTGTTGCTGACTGATTAGTTTTTGAGTATATTGTTCCATTATACTACATTTGGACGATCGTTTTATGTTGTCTTTTTTTTCTACTAGTGCCCGATTGGATAAATAAACTGACATGACGGTTAGTGGACAAACAAGGAAATATATTTCAAGTTAATAATGGTTTTGTAGTTTTGTGATTTTATGTGACAGTAAAAAGTGTGTCAAATATAAAAACAAACAAATAACAGCCAAGCCATGAGAATAACAATAGCGTTAGGTCTGTGAATCTGAAACCCTTCAGTCCCAAAAACGTGCGTCGAACTTTGGACCCTTAAATGAGTAATAAATTAAACCAGACTATTCCACATGACGTAACGGTAGACACTGTGTTATTTCTAGTCTGTAAGTTTAAGATTAGGAACGACTATACTATAAGTAGGTAACATTTAGGTACACTTGCACGACTATACTAGACGTAGGTAACATTTAGGTACACTTGTACAACTAAACTATACGTAGGTAACATTTAGGTACACTTGTACAACTAAACCATATGTAGGTAACATTTAGGTACACTTGCACGACTATACTATACGTAGGTAACATTTAGGTACACTTGCACGACTATACTATATGTAGGTAACAGTTAGGTACACTTGTACGACTACACTATACGTAGGTAACATTTAGGTACACTTGCACGACTATACTAAACGTAGGTAACATTTAGGTACACTTGTACGACTACACTATACGTAGGTAACATTTAGGTACACTTGTACAACTATACTATACGTAGGTAACATTTAGGTACACTTGCACGACTATACTATACGTAGGTAACATTTAGGTACACTTGCACGACTATACTATACGTAGGTAATATGTAAGTACACTTGCACGACTATTGGCTACTATTAATTCCATATATTTAATTAAAACGCAAACAAAAATTTTCACTGAAAATATGTTCGTGAGAATTCTAACGAAAACCTCAGATTCAGAAGTACAAGTCACAAAATCAATACTTAGAAATATAGACTGATTTTAAAATCAATACCCAGAAATATAGACTGATTTTAAGGAATTCGCTTGAACAGATTTTTGACAGTTGTAAGTAACCATGGAGATTAGGATGAGAAGGTTGCGTGGGATGAAGAAACCTCAATGGAGAATTCCCGGTAATTTCTACGGGCTTATAATGTTAAAATTTTGGGTTCGATTCCGTCCTTGAACCATTGTGTAACTTTACAACGTTCGAAACAATAACAACATCCACGGTCAGAACAAGGCCTGACACAAAACGTGGTTATTTATTCGTCCAGTTGAAACTAGCCTTTTGACCAAAGATGTCTGTCTGTCTGTCTACAGGACGAATAAATGTAATCCGGAGGTCGTGAGATGTTGAAATTTTGATTATTTCATGTTTATAAACGTGTCATTATATGTTATCATATCCTAGATAAGTGAACAAACCTGATAAATCAATATACCGAACTGACCCGCCATTATAACTTGTTTATAATCTTTTTAACGAACGTTTTGAGGACGAACGTCATATAATACTAACAACTCTTTCCAAATGATCGCTGTCTATTAATTAAGCACGTCATCCACTCTCGTTATAAGATCAGTGACGTCAGTCTTAACATAAAAAGTGATCGATACATATTAATCTTGTGGGGGTAAGGCATCGTTGAGGAGGACAGCTGGTTACATCAACATGGGTATGTCACTTTCTGTGTAACGAAATCTTACTTCAAAACACTTATAAATTATAAAGATAAAAATATAAATAGTTATTAAACTCTATTAAGATATATATATATATATATAGGCAATATACAAAATATAAGCTTACGAGATTCGACATGCTGCGATGATACAGAAGATGGCTGTCTTCCCAAAATGTTATCCAACAATCTATTTTAGAATCAGACAATTTAAAATTTTCAGAATCACCAAATGGAGTTTAGTCTGTTCAGATATAAAAAAAAGCTAATTTCGTAATATAAATTTTCGATTTATATAATAATTATCAAACATGTTTTAAATTAATTATGATTTCACAAAAATTGTTTTTTTTCAATTCGAATCTCACTTCTTCATTGCAGTTTTAAGTTACTAATAATTAATACTGTTAATAACTAATACTATTAATAATTAATACTGTTAATAATTAATACTCTTGATAATTAATACTGTTAATAAATAATACTGTTAATTACAAAAACTGTGAATAATTAATACTGTTAATAACTAATACTATTAATAATTAATACTGTTAATAACAAAAAATGTTAATAATTAATACTATTAATAATTAATACTATTAATAATTAATATTGTTACTAATTAATACTATTAATAATTAAAACTGTTAATTGTAAGAAACAAAAACAACTGACAAAAAGTCAAATAAACGAATCGGTAATTAATAACCTGAAGTTGAACTTAGATGAGTATGTTATTTATATAGGTGGTTCTACTTACAGTATGTTATTTATATAGGTGGTTATACTTACAGTATGTTATTTATATAGGTGGTTCTACTTACAGTATGTTATTTATATAGGTGGTTCTACTTACAGTATGTTATTTATATAGGTGGTTCTACTTACAGTATGTTATTTATATAGGTGGTTCTACTTACAGTATGTTATTTATATAGTTCTTTATACTTACAGTATGCTATTTATATAGTTAGTTCCACTTACAGTATGTTATTTATGCATTGGTTCTACTTACAGTATGTTATTTATATAGTTGGTTCTACTTACAGTATGTTATTTATACACTTGGTTCTACATACAGTATGTTATTTATATAGCTAGTTCTACTTACAGTATGTTATTTATATAGTTCTTTATACTTACAGTATGCTATTTATATAGGTGGTTCTACTTACAGTATGTTATTTATATAGTTCTTTATACTTACAGTATGCTATTTATATAGGTGGTTCTACTTACAGTATGTTATTTATATAGTTGTTTATACTTACAGTATGCTATTTATATAGGTGGTTCTACTTACAGTATGTTATTTATATAGTTGTTTCTACTTACAGTATGTTATTTATATAGTTAGTTCCACTTACAGTATGTTATTTATGCATTGGTTCTTCATACAGTATGTTATTTATACACTTGGTTCTACTTACAGTATGTTATTTATATAGGTGGTTCTACTTACAATATGTTATTTATATAGTTAGTTCTACTTACAGTATGTTATTTATACACTTGGTTCTACTTACAGTATGTTATTTATATAGTTGTTTCTACTTACAGTATGTTATTTATACACTTGGTTCTACATACACTATGTTATTTATGCATTGGTTCTACTTACAGTATGTTATTTATGCATTGGTTCTACTTACAGTATGTTATTTATATAGTTAGTTCTACTTACAGTATGTTATTTATATAGTTAGTTCTACTACAGTATATTATTTATATAGGTAGTTCTACTTACAGTATGTTATTTATATAGTTAGTACTACTTCCAGTATGTTATTTATATAGTTGGTTCTACTTACAGTATGTTATTTATATAGTTGGTTCTACTTACAGTATGTTATTTATATAGCTAGTTCTACTTACAGTATGTTATTTATATAGTTAGTTCTACTTACAGTATGTTATTTATATAGTTAGTTCTACTTACAGTATGTTATTTATATAGTTAGTTCTACTTACAGTATATTATTTATATAGTTAGTTCTACTTACAGTATGTTATTTATATAGTTAGTTCTACTTACAGTATGTTATTTATATAGTTAGTTCTACTTACAGTATGTTATTTATATAGTTAGTTCTACTTACAGTATGTTATTTATATAGTTAGTTCTACTTACAGTATGTTATTTATATAATTGGTTCTATTTAACGTGTCTCACGAAAGCTTTGTTTACTTTCTTTAATACTCTGAACAAAACTAAGTAGGAAATCAGTTCACTGAAGATCCAGGTATTGATCTCTTTGTACCACAGTTCAATGTGAAGATCCAGGTATCGATCTCTTTGTACCACAGTTCAATTTGGAGATCCAGGTATCGATCTCTTTGTACCACAGTTCAATGTGAAGATCCAGGTATCGATCTCTGTGTACCACAATTCAATGTGAAGATCCAGGTATCGATCTCTTTGTACCACAGTTCAATGTGAAGATCCAGGTATCGATCTCTTTGTACCACAGTTCAATGTGAAGATCCAGGTATCGATCTCTTTGTACCACAGTTCAATTTGAAGATCCAGGTATCGATCTCTTTGTACCACAGTTCAATGTGAAGATCCAGGTAACGATCTCTTTGTACCACAGTTCAATGTGAAGATCCAGGTATTGATCTCTTTGTATCACAGTTCACTAAAAATCCAGGTATTGATCTGTTTGTACCACAGTTCAATGTGAAGATCCAAGTATTGATCTCTTTGTACCACAGTTCACGGAATATTCAGGTATCGATCTCTTTGTACCACAGTTCACTGAAGATCCAGGTACTGATCTCTTTGTACCACAGTTCAATGTGAAGATCCAGGTATTGATCTCTTTGTGCCACAGTTCACTGAATATCCAGGTATTGATCTCTTAGTACCACAGTTCAATGTGAAGATCCATGTATTGATCTTTTTGTACCACAGTTCACTGAATATCCAGGTATTGATCTCTTTGTACCACAGTTCACTAAAGATCCAGGTATCGATCTCTTTGTACCACAGTTCAATGTGAAGATCCAGGTATTGATCTCTTTGTACCACAGTTCAATGTGAAGATCCAGGTATTGATCTCTTTGTACCACAGTTCACTGAATATCCAGGTATTGATCTCTTTGTACCACAGTTCAATGTGAAGATCCAGGTATCGATCTCTTTGTACCACAGTTCAATGTGAAGATCCAGGTATTGATCTCTTTGTACCACAGTTCACTGAATATCTAGGTATTGATCTCGTTGTACCACAGTTAACTGTGAAGATCCAGGTATTGATCTCTTTGTACCACAGTTCACTGAATATCTAGGTATTGATCTCGTTGTACCACAGTTCAATGTGAAGATCCAGGTATTGATCTCTTTGTACCACAGTTCACTGAATATCTAGGTATTGATCTCTTTGTCCCACAGTTCAATGTGAAGATCCAGGTATTGATCTCTTTGTATCACAATTTAATGTGAAGATCCAGGTATTGATCTCTTTGTACCACAGTTTAATGTGAAGATCCCGGTATTGATCTCTTTGTACCACAGTTCAATGTGAAGATCCAGGTATTGATCTCTTTGTACCACAGTTCATTGAATATCTAGGTATTGATCTCGTTGTACCACAGTTCAATTTGGAGATCCAGGTATCGATCTCTTTGTACCACAGTTCAATGTGAAGATCCAGGTATCGATCTCTGTGTACCACAGTTCAATGTGAAGATCCAGGTATCGATCTCTTTGTACCACAGTTCAATGTGAAGATCCAGGTATCGATCTCTTTGTACCACAGTTCAATGTGAAGATCCAGGTATCGATCTCTTTGTACCACAGTTCAATTTGAAGATCCAGGTATCGATCTCTTTGTACCACAGTTCAATGTGAAGATCCAGGTATCGATCTCTTTGTACCACAGTTCAATGTGAAGATCCAGGTATTGATCTCTTTGTACCACAGTTCACTGAATATCTAGGTACTGATCTCGTTGTACCACAGTTCAATGTGAAGATCCAGGTATGAATCTCTTTGTCCCACAGTTCAATGTGAAGATCCAGGTATTGATCTCTTTGTACCACAGTTCAATGTGAAGATCCAGGTATTGATCTCTTTGTACCACAGTTCACTGAATATCCAGGTATTGATCTCTTTGTACCACAGTTCACTGAATATCCAGGTATTGATCTCTTTGTACCACAGTTCAATGTGAAGATCCAGGTATTGATCTCTTTGTACCACAGTTCAATGTGAAGATCCAGGTATTGATCTCTTTGTACCACAGTTCACTGAATATCCAGGTATTGATCTCTTTGTACCACAGTTCAATGTGAAGATCCAGGTATCGATCTCTTTGTACCACAGTTCAATGTGAAGATCCAGGTATTGATCTCTTTGTACCACAGTTCACTGAATATCTAGGTATTGATCTCGTTGTACCACAGTTAACTGTGAAGATCCAGGTATTGATCTCTTTGTACCACAGTTCACTGAATATCTAGGTATTGATCTCGTTGTACCACAGTTCAATGTGAAGATCCAGGTATTGATCTCTTTGTACCACAGTTCACTGAATATCTAGGTATTGATCTCTTTGTCCCACAGTTCAATGTGAAGATCCAGGTATTGATCTCTTTGTATCACAATTTAATGTGAAGATCCAGGTATTGATCTCTTTGTACCACAGTTTAATGTGAAGATCCCGGTATTGATTTCTTTGTACCACAGTTCAATGTGAAGATCCAGGTATTGATCTCTTTGTACCACAGTTCATTGAATATCTAGGTATTGATCTCGTTGTACCACAGTTCAATTTGGAGATCCAGGTATCGATCTCTTTGTACCACAGTTCAATGTGAAGATCCAGGTATCGATCTCTGTGTACCACAGTTCAATGTGAAGATCCAGGTATCGATCTCTTTGTACCACAGTTCAATGTGAAGATCCAGGTATCGATCTCTTTGTACCACAGTTCAATGTGAAGATCCAGGTATCGATCTCTTTGTACCACAGTTCAATTTGAAGATCCAGGTATCGATCTCTTTGTACCACAGTTCAATGTGAAGATCCAGGTATCGATCTCTTTGTACCACAGTTCAATGTGAAGATCCAGGTATTGATCTCTTTGTACCACAGTTCACTGAATATCTAGGTACTGATCTCGTTGTACCACAGTTCAATGTGAAGATCCAGGTATGAATCTCTTTGTCCCACAGTTCAATGTGAAGATCCAGGTATTGATCTCTTTGTACCACAGTTCAATGTGAAGATCCAGGTATTGATCTCTTTGTACCACAGTTCACTGAATATCCAGGTATTGATCTCTTTGTACCACAGTTCACTGAATATCCAGGTATTGATCTCTTTGTACCACAGTTCAATGTGAAGATCCAGGTATTGATCTCTTTGTACCACAGTTCAATGTGAAGATCCAGGTATTGATCTCTTTGTACCACAGTTCACTGAATATCCAGGTATTGATCTCTTTGTACCACAGTTCAATGTGAAGATCCAGGTATCGATCTCTTTGTACCACAGTTCAATGTGAAGATCCAGGTATTGATCTCTTTGTACCACAGTTCACTGAATATCTAGGTATTGATCTCGTTGTACCACAGTTAACTGTGAAGATCCAGGTATTGATCTCTTTGTACCACAGTTCACTGAATATCTAGGTATTGATCTCGTTGTACCACAGTTCAATGTGAAGATCCAGGTATTGATCTCTTTGTACCACAGTTCACTGAATATCTAGGTATTGATCTCTTTGTCCCACAGTTCAATGTGAAGATCCAGGTATTGATCTCTTTGTATCACAATTTAATGTGAAGATCCAGGTATTGATCTCTTTGTACCACAGTTTAATGTGAAGATCCCGGTATTGATCTCTTTGTACCACAGTTCAATGTGAAGATCCAGGTATTGATCTCTTTGTACCACAGTTCATTGAATATCTAGGTATTGATCTCGTTGTACCACAGTTCAATTTGGAGATCCAGGTATCGATCTCTTTGTACCACAGTTCAATGTGAAGATCCAGGTATCGATCTCTGTGTACCACAGTTCAATGTGAAGATCCAGGTATCGATCTCTTTGTACCACAGTTCAATGTGAAGATCCAGGTATCGATCTCTTTGTACCACAGTTCAATGTGAAGATCCAGGTATCGATCTCTTTGTACCACAGTTCAATTTGAAGATCCAGGTATCGATCTCTTTGTACCACAGTTCAATGTGAAGATCCAGGTATCGATCTCTTTGTACCACAGTTCAATGTGAAGATCCAGGTATTGATCTCTTTGTACCACAGTTCACTGAATATCTAGGTACTGATCTCGTTGTACCACAGTTCAATGTGAAGATCCAGGTATGAATCTCTTTGTCCCACAGTTCAATGTGAAGATCCAGGTATTGATCTCTTTGTACCACAGTTCAATGTGAAGATCCAGGTATTGATCTCTTTGTACCACAATTGAGTGTGGAGATTTCGTTAAATTTGAAACTGTTGACTTTGTATCCATTATGAAGTCATTCCATTGTCGTTACAAAACCCTACAGTTTACACTTGGGTTTAGGAACAAGTATCTAGAATATGTTACGTATTAAACAAATATTTTTAATAAACTCAATATAATTTCATGTTGTAATCTCCAATACATTTTTGCCCCCGCCCCAATTTACTGCAAAATAATATATATATTTATGGGTTTTGAAACAAACCAGCTTGGTAAATACTGGCTGGTATACCTAGAATAAATGAATAAACCAGATAGGTAATTACTGGCTGGTATAAATAGATGAATGAACAAATCAGCTAGGTAAATACTGGCTAGTATACTTAAAGTGGCTGTACAAACCAGCTAGGTAAATACTGGCTGGTATAAATAGATGAATGTACAAACCAGCTAGGTAAATACTGGCTAGTATACTTAAAGTGACTGTACAAACCAGCTAGGTAAATACTGGCTAGTATACTTAAAGTGACTGTACAAACCAGCTAGGTAAATACTGGCTAGTATACTTAAAGTGACTGTGCAAACCAGCTAGGTAAATACTGGCTAGTATACCTAAAGTGACTGTACAAACCAGCTAGGTAAATACTGGCTGGTATACCTAACGTTACTGTACAAACGAACTAGGTAAATGCTGGCTGGTATACCTAAAGTGACTGTACAAACCAACTAGGTAAATGCTGGCTAGTATACTTAAAGTGACTGTGCAAACCAGCTAGGTAAATACTGGCTAGTATACTTAAAGTGACTGTACAAACCAGCTAGGTAAATACTGGCTAGTATACTTAAAGTGACTGTGCAAACCAGCTAGGTAAATACTGGCTAGTATACCTAAAGTGACTGTACAAACCAGCTAGGTAAATACTGGCTGGTATACTTAAAGTGACTGTACAAACCAGCTAGGTAAATACTGGCTAGTATACTTAAAGTGACTGTACAAACCAGCTAGGTAAATACTGGCTAGTATACTTAAAGTGACTGTGCAAACCAGCTAGGTAAATACTGGCTAGTATACCTAAAGTGACTGTACAAACCAGCTAGGTAAATACTGGCTGGTATACCTAACGTTACTGTACAAACGAACTAGGTAAATGCTGGCTGGTATACCTAAAGTGACTGTACAAACCAACTAGGTAAATGCTGGCTGGTATACTTAAAGTGACTGTACAAACCAGCTAGGTAAATACTGGCTGGTATACCTAAAGTGACTGTACAAACCAGCTAGGTAAATACTGGCTGGTATACCTAAAGTGACTGTACAAACCAGCTAGGTAAATGCTGCCTGGTATACCTAAAGTGACTGTACAAACCAGCCAGGTAACATATTTTTACTCCTGTCCACTCAGGTAGAGAACTGAGTTTCAGTGGTACTCTCTGTACCACAGACACCCTTCAACATAGAAACAGATCATTAACGTAACTATTGATTATTCAGTTCAGTGTAGACAAGTCTTTCCCACATATGTGATAACCAACATTCCGAGACTACACGACCTACAGCCGAGGTAAACGGTAAAAATGACATGTCATCTCGGAGAAAACACGCTTCAGTTAGCGGAAATCAATACGTGTAGTTCTCCATAGACTTTCCAGCCGCATAGTCTGCTGGCTTCGAAAGATATGCATCTTTGAAGCGCCGAAACACAAAACAATCGACATCCGTCGTGGAAAGACTAATATACTCAAATCTCGCGCAGCTCTACGGATATCTTTTTGTAAAGACAAATCGCATAATGTTTTGTGATCCAATGAATAAAAGACATTTTATGTGCCAAAAATGCAACTTGTTAATAGCAAAACTAAAGTTTTTTTTTTATTTTATAGGGTAGTTTGAACTAACATCTACTGTTCTACATAGTATGTGAACTAATGTCTACTGTTTTACAGAGTAGTTTGAAGTAACGTCTTCAGTCATACAGGGTAGTATGAACTAAACTATACTGTTCTACAGAGTAATTTGAACAAAGGTCTACTGTTCTACAGAGTAATTTGAACAAAAGTCTACTGTTCTACAGAGTAATTTCAACAAAAGTCTACTGTTCTACAGAGTAGTTTGAACAAAAGTCTACTGTTCTACAGAGTAATTTCAACAAAAGTCTACTGTTCTACAGAGTAATTTCAACAAAAGTCTACTATTCTACAGAGTAATTTCAACAAAAGTCTACTGTTCTACAGAGTAATTTGAACAAAAGTCTACTGTTCTACAGAGTAATTTGAACAAAAGTCTACTGTTCTACAGAGTAATTTCAACAAAAGTCTACTGTTCTACAGAGTAATTTGAACAAAAGTCTACTGTTCTACAGAGTAATTTGAACAAAAGTCTACTGTTTTACAGAATAATTTGAACTTATGTCTTCAGTTATACAGAGTAATTTAAACTAATGTCTACTGTTTTTCAGTCATTTGAACTAATGTCTTCAGTTATACAGGGTAGTTTCAACTAATATCTTCTATTTGACAAGTAGTTTGAACTAAAGTCTACTGTTTTACAGGATAGTTTGAACTAATGTCTTCAGTTATACAAGTAGTTTGAACTAAAGTTTTACAGAGTAGTTTGACGATTCTGAAAACCACTTAGTGAGAAACGAACTGTTCCAAATGTAACACTCGTCGGAAACTGTGGGCTAATATTTAAAAATCGAGAACAGGGCCTTGTGGTTGTCCTAATGGTTTGTTTTCCCTAAATAGTCACTCTTAATTGAAATGTTATGCTATGTTAGTTGGTAATGTCATCAACAGAAAACATTCGCTAATGGAAGATTCTTTCTTACATCAATTACGTCTAATATATTGTATAGTTAGCAAACTTTTATAAGATGGCTTTTAGTCTTAAGTCTAGTGTTACGAAATGTGGATCTGTGGATTTTATATTTCGCGTCCAATTGTCTCCAAAATAGCTACCATCCACTCTTTGGGAGCTTCGTAAGACAGAAGGTCAAATCCAACTGTTATATTTAATTTTCCAAGATATAGCGGTGGGCGCTGTTGAATAGCTCCTATGCCCAGTTTTTCAGCTAATAGTTAAAGGCAAATGACGCTAACAGCACTGATATAGTCTTGCAGAAATATACAACATAAACAAATGACGCTGACAGCACTGGTATAGTCTTGCAGAAATATACAACATAAACAAAACCAAGATGGTTGCCGTTAAAAACGGGCCAAATTACCATCGTATGTTTCAGGAAATTTTGAAAATATTATTTAACAATACTGTTTGACATTTTGTTTTATTTGACCTCCGAACTAGTGGTGAGAAAAGGTGTCTTAGATAAATGAGTATGACCATTCAATAGAACCAGTATCGTCCAACAGCAACTGGCCATTCAACAGAACCAGTATCGTCCAACAGCAACAATACCGTAGAGAACTTAAACTGATTGGTAGTTGAGGATTGTGTCTAACCCTTTATTACTTACACTGATTGGTAGCTGAGGATTTTGTCTAACCCTTTATTACTTACACTGATTTGTAGCTGAGGATTGTGTCTAACCCTTTATTACTTACACTGATTGGTAGCTGAGGATTGTGTCTAACCATTTATTACTTATACTGATTGGTAGCTGAGGATTGTGTCTAACCCTTTATTACTTACACTGATTGGTAGCTGAGGATTGTGTCTAATCCTTTATTACTTATACAGATTGGTAGCTGAGGATTGTGTCTAACCCTTTATCACTTACACTGATTTGTAGCTGAGGATTGTGTCTAACCCTTTATTCCTTACACTGATTGGAGCTGAGGACTGTGTCTGATCCTCTATTACTTACACTGATTGGTAGCTGAGGATTGAGTCTAACCCTTTATTACTTACACTGATTGGTAGCTGAGGACTCTTTTTATTGGCCGTATTTTACGTATATTTTCACTATTTAAATGTCTCTTTTCATTGACCGTATTTTACGTATATCCCCACTATTTAAATGACTTTTTTGATTGGCCGTATTTTACGTATATCCTCACTATTTAAATGACTTTTTTGATTGACCGTATTTTACGTATATCCCCACTATTTAAATGACTTTTTTGATTGACTGTATTTTACGTATATCCCCACTATTTAAATATTTCTTTTTATTGGCCGTATTTTACGTATATCCTCACTATTTAAATGACTCTTTTTATTGAACGTATTTTACGTGTATCCTCACTATTTAAATGACTTTTTTGATTGACCGTATTTTACGTATATCCCCACTATTTAAATGACTTTTTTGATTGACCGTATTTTACGTATATCCCCACTATTTAAATATTTCTTTTTATTGGCCGTATTTTACGCATATCCCCACTATTTAAATGACGTTTTTGATTGACCGTATTTTACGTATATCCCCACTACTTAAATATATCTTTTTATTGGCCGTATTTTACGTATATCCCCACTATTTAAATGTCTTTTTTGATTGGCCGTATTTTACGTATATCCTCACTATTTAAATGACTTTTTTGATTGACCGTATTTTAAGCGTGTCCTCAGTTCATCTATGTATTTTCTGCCTCAGACACAGGTAGATTATTCAGTGTTTATCGAGGAAAGTGCTTTTCTTTGGGCACTCCGGTTTTTTCCACAACTAATTTTTTTCTGCCACTGAATTCGTGGATCTTTAGTCCTTGAAGGACCATTCCCTGCCCTGATACTTTGGCCCCTTTTAAAATTTCTAATCCTCGATCGTGTTTTTTTTTCAACAGCCACTACGCTGTGTTCTACACCATTCTGCATTACCCACTCCAATGTAGTCCAATGTGACAAAGGTACATGACATTCGTATTTTCTACTGTTTCTACAGCATTCGTTTTCTTGACGTTTGTAATAAGATTTTCCAGTCCAAATAGCCACACACACACACACACATCGTGTACAGGAATATCACATCCGTTAAGTCGAGATAACATATCTTATTCCATTTAAGACTTAGCCCTAATTCAGTGAACAGGAATGAAGAGAAATAAATGTTTCTGATCGCCCCAGGCTCTTGATCATAAACCTAAATTACTACCAATATAAACTAACAAACAAAATGTTTTACTAATGTACGCATTATTTAAATGATTAGTGAAGCCATACTGGTATGTATTTTAAATTTTTAACTTTTATCAAAATGTTTAGTTTGTACGCGGTTATACTGACGTGACGTTTTTCAAGGAATATTAGATGTACTTTAAGACTCCGAACTAACGGCCTAGTGGTTTGGTTTGTTTTGAATTTCGCGCAAAGCTACACGAGGGTTATCTGCGCTAGCCGTCCCTAATTTAGCAGTGTGAGTCTAAAGGGAAAGTAGCTAGTCATCACCACCCACCGCCAACTCTTAGGCTACTCTTTTACCAACGAATAGTACGATTGATCGTCACAGTAAAACGCCCCCACGGCTGAAAGAGCGAGCATGTTTGGTGCGACCTGGATTCGAACCGATCCTCAGATAACGAATCGAACGCCTAAACCCACTTGGCCATGCCGGGCCAACAGCCTACTGTTTATGTGTTCCATAAGTAATCTATACTCTATTCGTTTTTGGAATATTTAATATATCTAATGTCGTTGTCTGTATTTTTTATATCATAATTCTCATTGTAGAAATTTTTCTACAATGTTAGCTTAGTACGTGGATTTAGGACTAAACCAAATCTCTTAAACTGACTGAAACTTTACTAGGTTTACGGTCGAAAATGTCGTTAAAAGCGAGGACGTAGTTTTGTTGTTGTTAAACATGAAGAGCTGTCTTTGCTCTTCCTTTAGCAGGCATCAAAACTCGAATTTTAACGCCGAAAGTCTGCAGACTTCCTGCTGAGCCACTGAATTGTAACAACGGGAGAAAAAACTGATACATTCTAATCTTCATAAGTAAGAACGTTAATACTAGTATATATAATTAGATATAGTCGTTAAAGGGTTGGTATTTCTTTGCTTTAAGTTTGTTGTTAATATTAAGTGCCTAGAAGTATGAATGCCATATTTTACATGTCACATCTCTTAGTAAAATATAACGGGTGAACCACAAAAACAATTATTTTCTTATCAGATTTGCTACACAGAACATTAGAATTTTATTAGCAACAGTTGAACTGGTATAAAAGCTATTACTGTTTTATCAATATGAAAGCAAAAGATGTGTATTGTTTTCGTCACACTCCATTTGAATTCCATTTGAAAGTCTTAGAAAAACTTTGCAAAGATAGAATATTATTCTTGGACGAAACGAATAATATTTTATTAAATGTTAACCCCAATTTGCTGTTCCGACGGTGTCTTATATTAACCCTAGCTTGTTGTTCCGATAGTGTCTTATATTAACCCTAATTTGTTGTTCCGATAGTGTCTTATATTAACCCTAACTTGCTGTCCGGCGGTGTCTTATATTAACCCTAGCTTGTTGTTCCGATAGTGTCTTATATTAACCCTAACTTGCTATTCCGGCGGTGTCTTATATTAACCCTAGCTTGTTGTTCCGATAGTGTCTTATATTAACCCTAATTTGTTGTTCCGATAGTGTCTTATATTAACCCTAATTTGTTGTTTCGATAGTGTCTTATATTAACCATAATTTGCTGTTCCAGCTGTGTCTTATATTAACCCTAATTTGTTGTTTCGATAGTGTCTTATATTAACCCTAATTTGTTGTTTCGATAGTGTCTTATATTAACCATAATTTGCTGTTCCAGCTGTGTCTTATATTAACCCTAATTTGTTGTTTCGATAGTGTCTTATATTAACCCTTATTTGTTGTTTCGATAGTGTCTTATATTAACCATAATTTGCTGTTCCAGCTGTGTCTTATATTAACCCTAATTTGTTGTTTCGATAGTGTCTTATATTAACCTTAATTTGCTGTTCCAGCTGTGTCTTATATTAACCCTAACTTGCTGTTCCGATGGTGTCTGTGTTTCAAACACATTTTACTAAAGTGCTTACACACCAAATTGTCTTATGGTGCACGACTTCAATGGTTAAAGGGTCTATACCGACGTACGACCTGCATTCGAAAACTCTGAACAAAATTATTTTTAATATTGAAGTTAATTCTATATAGTACTGTACCCAGCGCCTCAGTAGTAAGTCTGACAGTTTAATATTGGGTTTCGATTCTCACGGTGAGCAGAGAGCTCAGATGTCTGACAGTTTAATATTGGGTTTCGATTCTCACGGTGAGCAGAGAGCTCAGATAACTCATGACCAAGCTTTGCGCTTAACAAAAAAACGTTTATTGCGTACGTCGGGGGGTGAGAATAAGTCTACGAACATAAACACTAAATCCTAGAGTTCCAATCATCGCATAAGCAGCGTATAAATAGCCCATGATGTAACTTTGCGCTAAACAAAAGCACTTGTGTATTTCATATACAAAATGAGTAATTTTACCCAATTATTTTAGTTAGGTGTTTAGACTGTTAACAAAACTGACCATAATGTAATACGTGGACCCCATCAGGTTGGTAATTCAAGAGACGAAGTTAAGAAGTCATTGAAAATAATTAATTTCACAGAGGGCGTGGTTTTCCATATTATTCCTTCAGTTCTTAGCGTCCATCTACTTTCTATCACGTGGAATGTTTTACGTGTTACCGACTGTTCATGCAGAACATGAACATCCAACTTCTTTAGTTCATTCATTCTTTCAACGTATACTGTATCATTTTAACATTTCTCGTAAAAAATATTACTGACGTAATATACAATAATCCCCCTATCATTAACCGAAGTTCTTTTCAGACGGACGCAAACAGAAGCTTTTTTATTAATTATTTATTTCTTGCTCAATCTAATTAATTGATACACCCTTCCAATTAATTAATCATATTGGAAAGAAAATATGTCCTTCTTCCCAATAACTCAGCAATACTTTGAGGATTTATAACTTCAAAAACTGGGTTTCGATATCCATATTAGGCTCGTCCTGTGACTTTTTGTTTAACAACAAACACACCAATAAAAAATAACAAGTAACTAACATTCAGTTCTGTGACTTTTTGTTTAACAACAAACACTCCAATAAACAAATAACAAGTAACTAACATTCAGTTCTGTGACTTTTTGTTTAACAACAAACACTCCAATAAACAAATAACAAGGAACTGATATTCAGTTCTGTGACTTTTTGTTTAACAACAAACACTCCAATAAACAAATAACAAGGAACTGATATTCTTTTGGAAAACGGTCTTCATTTGTCGAGAAACAATCGTAACAAAGCGTCTTCGTGTATTTGTTATTTCCATGAAGGTGATACTATAGATAAATACGGAGCTAACTGAATTCAAAAAGTACTTCCTTCAGTTGTAGTTTATTTTTCATCGAAGAATAACGACTTTTTCACCTTAAAATGGCCAATTTCAAGCTACTTTATATAATAGGCCCGGCAAAGCCAGGTAGGTGGTTGATTCGTAATCAGAGGGTTATGGGTTCGAATCCCTGTTACGCCAAGCATGCTCGCCCTTTCCATCGTGGAAGCGTTACATTTATACGGTCAATACCCCTATTCGTTTATAGAGGAATATTTGAAGTGTTGGCGGTGGGTGGTGATGGCTAGTTGCCTTCTCTCTAGTATACACTGCTAAATTAGGGACGGCTAGCGCAGATAGCCCTCTTGTAGCTCTGCGCGAAATTCATCAAAGAAACTTTATATATTGTAGATGCGTAGATTACTCCTTACAAAATATTTATTCGAAATAGCATAAAGAAATGAAAACAGTTTGGACCCTGAATAATTCAGTAAGTAAGAAGAAATCTAGAGAATTATCCGCCATGTGAATCAGAACACAAATAGTGAGCTAGTCAAGTGTTGTTCTCTAGACTAGACCTGATCGCAAGTTAAGGGTGTTCCTTTTAAGGGAGTGGACACCACCGCCCTAATCCCATTACTGTAGTGGTGTGTACTTCAATGTTTCTTTTATTTACTCCTGCATAATTTAGAGTTTTAAGTTTTCAAGGTTTTCTCTGATGTTGGTACTTTAGTTATTTGATAAATTAGCTAACAGTAGGTCTTATCTTCTTTGCCCGTAACTGCTGAGGTTGTATTTTGTTTCATTCTGTTCATGTCCTCGCATTACCTGTTTATTTAGTTAATGAACTAGACTTCAGGTAGCGCTACAGTCTGCAATACAACAATATTGGTTTGTTTTCTTAATTTCGCGCTAAACTGCACAACAGTTATCTGTGAGTCGTGGGTTCGAATCCTTGTCTCACCAAACATTCTCGCCCTTTCAGCCGTGGGGGCGTTATAATGGCACGGTCAATCCCACTATTCGTTGGTAAAAGAGTATCCCAAAAGTTGGCGGTGGGTGGTGATAACTAGCTGCTACCGCGCTAGTCTTACACTGCTAAATTCGGGACGGCTGGCGCAGATAGCCTTAGGTAGTTTTACGCACAATAAAAAAATCTTTCGATCTTGTTACGAACAAACGTAGCCTGGTAGTAAATGTGTCCGAACTGTGAACCTGATGGTTCATAGTTTCCGTCCCTTTGGTGTAAAAATATTATTCCTCATCTTAGAGCCTGGTATGCTTTAGAAGAGTGACAGTCATCATTAGAGACGAAACAAAATAAATTTCTAAAGTTTGAAATTATTACAAATGTAAGATTTTATCAGAAAAAAAATATAATTTAACCAATGAACTGAAGACATTAATATTTACATTTTTCGATAGAAGTTGATTAATTTGTAGAAAAAAAAATACTGACTCAACAGACGGATGAGAGAGAAGAAATGATTGGATAAAATTATTGGCCCAACATACGGTGTGAAAAAATAAGACTTTTCCATCGAAAGTTTTAATATGGGTGTTTGTACGGTACTTGTCCGTGTGTGTATAACATAAAAATATATTAATCTTATATTGATCAAATTTTATTAAAGGTTCGCGCCTCTCAGTAGCTCAGCTATGAGACTTAAGTCTTACAAAACTTAAACCCTTGGTTTTGAAACCTGTGGTGGACGCAGCACAGAGAGCCTATTGCATTGCTATGTCGTGTTCAACAACAGATAAACAAACAAGCTAACAACTGTTAAAAGTTCGGAGTTACACAGGAACCAGATGTTTAAAGTTTTGTAAGTGCAGCACACAGGTCAAGATCACGTTAAAGGTCAAACACTGCAGATTGGGACCTTGAAAAACAGTCAAAACTCGAGAACAATTTGAAATAATGAGTGGCGAGAGTTTTGAGGGCTGTTTTAAAAAATATATAATACAGGGCAGGCGAGAGAGGGCGCTGGTGTTGTACTCTTAAACCGCTTTTCTAGCTTCACATTTTCCGTTAAGGGGCTCATGTGTTCACCTTCTGCTGAGGTTCAATACCTGCTTTCCAGAATTCACACACACACACACACACGTAATAACTGTTATTATACTTCGAATTTTTCCTATATATTTAACTGCCGATTGAGTCTTCGTAATTCGTGTTCCGTTAGCGTAAAGAAAACACAAAAAGATAAATAACATAAAAAACGTGCTCTCTGTGTTATAAGTGTGGCAGTCAGATCTCACTATTTCGTCTGTCTATTCACTTCCATTTTAGTCGGTAATTTCGAAATAGGAACAATTCTCGCATGGCCTTGCGTCAACCAAACAAAGCCAATAGTGGAAGTTCAGTGAATTCTTATTATTCTATTCTGTGAAAGGAAACTGTGACACGTGTGGATAATTTGTGTGTTAGTATTATTTATGTACAAAAATTTAAAAAATAAGCGTAACAGATCGGTTAGTTTCTCACGTGTTGATTTTCTCCATTATATGTCAAGTTGTCTGACTCTTGTCTTCGTGTCTCTCACTCTGTTCATCCGCACGTGTCATTCTCTGTTTTCGAGACTTTATTACTACGCCAAATATCTATTTATATATCTAACTGACCAGTAGCTAACATGCCTCTCTGTTTCTCTACACATATAACGTTTTGTTGACTGGGGCTTGGTGACCTTTTCATCTGTCTGTCTGCACATTTTAAATTTCTAAGGATGTCGAGTTGGATTGAAAATCTTTTTTTTCCGTTTTTCTTACCACATTCAAGCACCTTTTCAGTTGTTTTGTTTTCCTTTGACTAGAGGAGTGTCAGTGATGGTCACTAGCAAAATGATGGCTACTCTGTATTCGTTCACGAGTTCGGCAGAACTTTCTATGGACAGACGGCGGACCACGTTCTGCAGAACACTTACTTTACTAACTAGCGTTCTCTGCGCTTCACAGTGAAATACAGAACTGAGATTTAATAAACAGGAGTTAATTTGACGCTACTTTATTTTCCTAAATAATTACCAAAAAATGAATAGTTTAACAGTGAAAAGCTTTATCAGTTACGACCTTGCAAACCTCTTAGCCTTGAAAACTCTTTATAAGTCGCTATCCTGAGCACTCTTAAAGTCTAATAGCATTAGACAGTGTTGTAAATGTAGGTTTGGTTGATTGACACGAACTGTACAACTGTTTTTTTTTTCTGACTTAAAAAGTAGTTTCGTGTTGTAAATGTAGGTTTGGTTGATTGACAGGAACCGAACAACTATGTTTTCTAACTTAAAAAGTAGTGTCTGTGTTAAATGAATGTTCGGTTGAATGATAGGGGACTGTATAACTATTTTCTCTAACTCAAAAGGTTCGGTCGGTGTTTAAAATATAAGTTCGGTTGACTGACATGAACTGTATGACTGTTTCTTTCTAACTTAAAAAGAAGTGTCGGTGTTTTAATTGTAGTTTACTTTGATTCACAGGAACTGTATAACTATTTTTTTAATTTAAAAAGTAGTGTCAGTGTTGTAAATGTTGATTGACAGGAACTGTACAACTAATTTTTTAACTTTAAAAGTAGTGTCAGTGTTGTAAATGTTGATTGACAGGAACTGTACAACTAATTTTTTAACTTTAAAAGTAGTGTCAGTGTTGTAAATTTTGATTGATAGGAGCTGTATAACTATTTTCTTTATTAACTTAAATAGTAGTGTCGGTGTTATAAATGTTGATTGACAGGAACTGTATAACTATTTTCTTTATTAACTTAAATAGTAGTGTCGGTGTTATAAATATTGATTCACAGGAACTGTATAACTATTTTTTTCCTAATATATTAAATAGTATCAGTGTTGTAAATGTTAATTGACAGAAACTGTATAACTATTTTTTTCCTAACTTAAATAGTAGTGTCAGTGTTGTAAATGTTGATTGACAGGAACTGTATAACTATTTTCTTTATTAACTTAAATAGTAGTGTCAGTGTTGTAAATGTTGATTGACAGGAACTGTATAACTATTTTCTTTATTAACTTAAATAGTAGTGTCGGTGTTGTAAATGTTGATTGACAGGAACTGTATAACTATTTTCTTTATTAACTTAAATAGTAGTGTCAGTGTTGTAAATGTTGATTGACAGGAACTGTATAACTATTTTTTTCCTAATTTAAAAAGTTATTTTATTGTTGGAAATGTTGGATCGCACCAAACGTTCTCGCCCTTTCAGCCGTTTGGGCGTCATAATGTATGTTCAATTTCACTATTTTTTGGTTAAAAAGTAGCCCATAAGTTGGCGGTGGGTAATGATGACTAGCTGCCTTCCCTCTAACTTACCTAAACTTAGGATGACCGGGAAGAGTTTTAATATTGAACCATTTAGAAATATCGTTACATTCAGTTTTCCTAAGCCTAAATAAGCGCTACTAGAGCAATATATCAACAATTTAAATGTAAGAAAAAAAACGATCCTACAACTGACTGCTCATTATATACCCTGTCGTGCGTATATTATTCACACTTGAAGAGTTGGCACGTGGTCTGATTTAATGATAGTCTCGAAACCATGGCAACAACTGACTCTTCCCTGCTTTATGTGTATGTGATCCTCACTAGACGTGCTATCTGCATGTGTGTACGTTCGCTCAAGTCTTGACAAACGAAATTGAGATTGCGTCCTATAACAGTCGGCTTGGTTTGCACGTTCAACTCGAAATACTGACGTCATAGAGGTCTTTTCTCCATTGTTGTCCAAAGTCGTGGCTTACTCTATTACAATTACTTAAGTTTTCGAATTCTTGAAATTAAGAACAGATTCAAAGCCCTTAGCAAAGAATGAAACGAACGTTCAGTGACCTCTATGGGTCAGCGATGTAATTACTTACAATTCTAAAACTCGGAACTTGGTTTATCCGTTGTGGACACGACATAAATGGACCATTGTGTTATAGAAAACAACAAAGCGAGTGTCATGAGTTGAAAAACTAAGAGTTTGTAATATTCATTCTAGTAAAATAATAGGCTAAACATTTATGTTTGAAAGCGTTTTTCAAAGAATGAAAACGGTACCGAAAATCAGAAGTTAAACAAAACAAATTTTGCTGCAGATGTTTTAAAAAAATGTCATCGTGTGGCTTTTCTGTTTCCATTAGGGACGACATTTTTATTACAACATATTCATGAGATGAAGTGTGGAACACAGAAGCAACATTGCTGAGAAACTCGCAGAGCCGCGATACAGCATAACCCATAACAACGCAGTACTATGACACAGAATTTCTCATAACAACGCAGTACTATGACACAGAATTTCTCACAACAACGCAGTACTGTGACACAGAATTTTTCATAACAACTCAGTACTATGACACAGAATTTCTCATAACAACGCAGTACTTTGACACAGGATTTCTCATAACAACGCAGTACTATGATACAGAATTTCTCATAACAACGCAGTACTATGACGCAGAATTTCTCACAACAACGCAGTACTGTGACACAGAATTTTTCATAACAACTCAGTACTATGACACAGAATTTCTCATAACAACGCAATACTGTGACACAGACTTTCTCATAACAACGCAGTACTATGACGCAAAATTTCTCACAACAACGCAGTACTGTGACACAGAATTTCTCATAACAACGCAGTACTGTGACACAGAATTTTTCATAACAACTCAGTACTGTGACACAGAATTTCTCACAACAACGCAGTACTGTGACACAGAATTTTTCATAACAACTCAGTACTATGACACAGGATTTCTCATAACAACGCAGTACTATGACGCAGAATTTCTCATAACAACGCACTACTTTGACACAGGATTTCTCATAACAACGCAGTACTATGATACAGAATTTCTCATAACAACGCAGTACTATGACGCAGAATTTCTCATAACAACGCAGTAGAGTGACACAGAATTTTTCATAACAACGCAGTACTGTGACACATAATTTCTCACAACAACGCAGTACTGTGACACATAATTTTTCATAACAACTCAGTACTATGACACAGAATTTCTCATAACAACGCAATACTGTGACACAGACATTCTCATAACAACGCAGTACTATGACGCAGAATTTTTCATAACAACGCAGTACTATGACGCAGAATTTCTCATAACAAGGCACTACTGTGACACAGAACTTCTCATAACAACACAATACTGTGACACAGAAGTTCTCATAACAACGCAGTATTGTGACAGAATTTCTCATACCAACGCAGTACTGTGACACAGAATTTCTCATAACAAGGCAGTACTATGACACAGGATTTCTCATAACAACGCAGTACTATGACGCAGAATTTCTCATAACAACACAGTACTGTGACAAATAATTTCTCATAACAACGCAGTACTGTGACACAGAATTTCTCATAACAACGCAGTACTCTGACACATAATTTCTCATAACAACGCAGTACTGTGACACATAATTTCTCATAACAACGCAGTATTGTGACACATAATTTCTCATAACAACGCAGTACTGTGACACAGAATTTCTCATAACAACTCAGTACTATGACGCAGGATTTCTCATAACAACGCAGTACTATGACACAGAATTTCTCTAACAACGCAGTACTATAACACAGGATTTCTCATAACAACGCAGTACTGTGACACATAATTTCTCATAACAATGCAGTACTGTGACACATAATTTCTCATAACAACGCAGTACTGTGACACAGAATTTCTCATAACATTACACTACCGTGCCACAACAATAATCGTTTTCTAACATCTTTGATCCTACGCTTAGACAGCGTTAAGTCTTCGAATTTACTACGCTAAAATCAGGGTTCGAATCTCCTCGGTGAACATAGCATATAGCCCGACATGGTGCCTCCCAGTAGCACAGCGGTACGTCTGCGGACTCACACCGCTAAAAACCGGGTTTCGATACCTGTGGCGGACAGAGCACAGATGGGCCGTTAGGTAGCGTAGTGCTTACTTCTGAACAAACAAACAAACCGATGCGGTTTCCTAAAACACACGCTAACGTCTTTGTTGCATCTGGACGTTGCTTGTAACACACGCTAACGTCTTTGTTTGTTTGTTACGTCTGGACATTGATTGGGCTTTTTCGCCCACCGTTGTTAATCATGTTTGTTTATAACAGCGCTTTCAAACACAAAAACGTAAATTAGAAATGAAATTAAAACACCAAAACATTTCTGAAAGAGCAGAGAGAACCTGAACTGGTCTCTAAGTCAGGTATGAACCACTCAATACTTTATACACGTGATATAATGATTAAGACATGTTTCATTAAATTAGAAAACAGATTGAAGAGCCCAAAACACCACTTCAATGTTACACAGAGCAGCAAATATAATATTTGTTTGATGTTCAGCTTCGAGAACAAATTGAATGATTAATTTAGACTAACTTAAAGAATTGGTACAGTAAGACCTGGTGGATAAGCAATAAGTTTACGTAACTGTAAGTCTGTCTGTACGTTATGTGATTCTCAGCTTCATTGTTGGTGATCCAGTTTTTCACCACATTGTAAGAAGTGTCTGTAAGTTATTTCTGCAATATTCTGTATATTATTGTAATATTATAATATAATATAATATAATATAATATAATATAATAGAATATAATATAATATAATATAATATAATATAATATAATATAATATAATATAATATAATATAATATAATATAATATAATATAATATAATATAATATAATATAATGTTTCTGATTCCTCTCCACACGATGTCGTTTAATTAAAAAACCATGATCAGAAAAGTTAAAACCAAACTGACGTCACTTCCTCTAGGATACCGGAATAAAACTTGTTGTATCTAGGATACCGGAATAAAACTTGTTGTATCTAGGATACCGGAATAAATCTTGTTGTCTCTAGGATACCGGAATAAAACTTGTTGTCTCTACGATACCGGAATTAAACTTGTTGTCTCTAGGATACCGGAATTAAACTTGTTGTCTCTAGGATACCGGAATTAAACTTGTTGTCTCTAGGATACCAGAATAAAACTTGTTGTCTCTAGGATACCAGAATTAAACTTGTTGTCTCTAGGATACCAGAAGAAAAGTTGTTGTCTCTAGGATACCGGAATAAAACTTGTTGTCTCTAGGATACTGGAATAAAACTTGTAGTCTCTAAGATACCGGAATAAAACTTGTCTCTAGGATACCGGAATTAAACTTGTTGTATCTAGGATACCGGAATAAAACTTGTTGTATCTAGGATACCGGAATAAATCTTGTTGTCTCTAAGATACCGGAATAAAACTTGTTGTCTCTAGGATACCGGAATAAAACTTGTTGTCTCTAGGATACTGGAATAAAACTTGTAGTCTCTAAGATACCGGAATAAAACTTGTCTCTAGGATACCGGAATTAAACTTGTTGTATCTAGGATACCGGAATAAAACTTGTTGTATCTAGGATACCGGAATAAATCTTGTTGTCTCTAGGATACCGGAATAAAACTTGTTGTCTCTAGGATACCGGAATTAAACTTGTTGTATCTAGGATACCAGAATTAAACTTGTAGTCTCTAAGATACCGGAATAAAACTTGTTGTCTCTAGGATACCGGAATAAAACTTGTTGTCTCTAGGATACCGGAATAAAACTTGTAGTCTCTAGGATACCGGAATTAAACTTGTTGTATCTAGGATACCAGAATTAAACTTGTAGTCCCTAAGATACCGGAATAAAACTTGTTGTCTCTAGGATACCGGAATAAAACTTGTTGTCTCTAGGATACCGGAATAAAACTTGTTGTATCTAGGATACCAGAATTAAACTTGTAGTCCCTAAGATACCGGAATAAAACTTGTTGTCTCTAGGATACCGGAATAAAACTTGTTGTCTCTAGGATACCGGAATAAAACTTGTTGTATCTAGGATACCAGAATTAAACTTGTAGTCCCTAAGATACCGGAATAAAACTTGTTGTCTCTAGGATACCGGAATAAAACTTGTTGTCTCTAGGATACCGGAATAAAACTTGTTGTATCTAGGATACCGGAATAAATCTTGTTGTCTCTAGGATACCGGAATAAAACTTGTTGTCTCTAGGATACCGGAATAAAACTTGTAGTCTCTAGGATACCAGAATTAAACTTGTTGTCTCTAGGATACCAGAATAAAACTTGTTGTCTCTAGGATACCAGAAGAAAACTTATTGTCTCTAGGATACCGGAATTAAACTTGTTGTCTCTAGGATACCGGAATAAAACTTGTTGTCTCTAGGATACCGGAATAAAACTTGTTGTCTCTAGGATACCGGAATAAAACTTGTTGTCTCTAAGATACCGGAATAAAACTTGTCTCTAGGATACCGAGATTAAACTTGTTGTCTCTAGGATACGGAATAAAACTTGTTGTCTCTAGGATACCGGAATAAAACTTGTTGTCTCTAGGATACCGGAATAAAACTTGTTGTCTCTAGGATACTGGAATAAAACTTGTAGTCTCTAAGATACCGGAATAAAACTTGTCTCTAGGATACCGGAATTAAACTTGTTGTATCTAGGATACCGAAATAAAACTTGTTGTATCTAGGATACGGAATAAATCTTGTTGTCTCTAGGATACCGGAATAAAACTTGTTGTCTCTAGGATACCGAATTAAACTTGTTGTATCTAGGATACCAGAATTAAACTTGTAGTCTCTAAGATACCGGAATAAAACTTGTTGTCTCTAGGATACCGGAATAAAACTTGTTGTCTCTAGGA
This sequence comes from Tachypleus tridentatus, assembly GCF_004210375.1. Lineage (NCBI taxonomy): Eukaryota > Metazoa > Arthropoda > Merostomata > Xiphosura > Limulidae > Tachypleus > Tachypleus tridentatus. The sequence continues at coordinate 116,279,492 of NC_134827.1, forward strand.
TACCGGAATAAAACTTGTAGTCTCTAGGATACCGGAATAAAACTTGTTGTCTCTAGGATACCAGAATAAAACTTGTTATCTCTACGATACCGGAATAAAACTTGTTGTATCTAGGATACGAGAATTAAACTTGTAGTCTCTAGGATACCGAATTAAACTTGTTATCTCTAGGATACCGGAATAAAACTTGTTGTCTCTAGGATACCGGAATAAAACTTGTTGTCTCTAGGATACCAGAATTAAACTTGTTGTCTCTAGGATACCAGAATTAAACTTGTTGTCTCTAGGATACCGGAATAAAACTTGTTGTCTCTAGGATACCGGAATAAAACTTGTTGTCTCTAGGATACCGGAATAAAACTTGTTGTCTCTAGGATACTGGAATAAAACTTGTTGTCTCTAGGATACCAGAAGAAAACTTGTTGTCTCTAGGATACCGGAATAAAACTTGTTGTCTCTAGGATACCGGAATAAAACTTGTTGTCTCTAGGATACGGATAAAACTTGTTGTCTCTAGGATACCGGAATAAAACTTGTTGTCTCTAGGATACGAATAAAACTTGTTGTCTCTAGGATACCGGAATAAAACTTGTTGTCTCTAGGATACCAGAAGAAAACTTGTTGTCTCTAGGATACCAGAATTAAACTTGTTGTCTCTAGGATACCAGAATAAAACTTGTTGTCTCTAGGATACCGGAATAAAACTTGTTGTCTCTAGGATACCAGAAGAAAACTTGTTGTCTCTAGGATACTGGAATAAAACTTGTAGTCTCTAAGATACCGGAATTAAACTTGTTGTCTCTAGGATACCGGAATAAAACTTGTTGTCTCTAGGATACCAGAATTAAACTTGTTGTCTCTAGGATACCGGAATAAAACTTGTTGTCTCTACGATACCGGAATAAAACTTGTTGTCTCTAGGATACCGGAATAAAACTTGTTGTATCTAGGATACCAGAATTAAACTTGTAGTCCCTAAGATACCGGAATAAAACTTGTTGTCTCTAGGATACCGGAATAAAACTTGTTGTCTCTAGGATACCGGAATAAAACTTGTTGTATCTAGGATACCAGAATTAAACTTGTAGTCCCTAAGATACCGGAATAAAACTTGTTGTCTCTAGGATACCGGAATAAAACTTGTTGTCTCTAGGATACCGGAATAAAACTTGTTGTATCTAGGATACCGGAATAAATCTTGTTGTCTCTAGGATACCGGAATAAAACTTGTTGTCTCTAGGATACCGGAATAAAACTTGTAGTCTCTAGGATACCAGAATTAAACTTGTTGTCTCTAGGATACCAGAATTAAACTTGTTGTCTCTAGGATACCAGAATAAAACTTGTTGTCTCTAGGATACCGGAATAAAACTTGTTGTCTCTAGGATACCAGAAGAAAACTTATTGTCTCTAGGATACCGGAATTAAACTTGTTGTCTCTAGGATACCGGAATAAAACTTGTTGTCTCTAGGATACCGGAATAAAACTTGTTGTCTCTAGGATACCGGAATAAAACTTGTTGTCTCTAAGATACCGGAATAAAACTTGTCTCTAGGATACCGGAATTAAACTTGTTGTCTCTAGGATACCGGAATAAAACTTGTTGTCTCTAGGATACCGGAATAAAACTTGTTGTCTCTAGGATACCGGAATAAAACTTGTTGTCTCTAGGATACTGGAATAAAACTTGTAGTCTCTAAGATACCGGAATAAAACTTGTCTCTAGGATACCGGAATTAAACTTGTTGTATCTAGGATACCGGAATAAAACTTGTTGTATCTAGGATATCGGAATAAATCTTGTTGTCTCTAGGATACCGGAATAAAACTTGTTGTCTCTAGGATACCGGAATTAAACTTGTTGTATCTAGGATACCAGAATTAAACTTGTTGTATCTAGGATACCGGAATAAAACTTGTTGTCTCTAAGATACCGGAATAAAACTTGTTGTCTCTAGGATACCGGAATAAAACTTGTTGTCTCTAGGATACCGGAATAAAACTTGTAGTCTCTAGGATACCGGAATAAAACTTGTTGTCTCTAGGATACCAGAATAAAACTTGTTATCTCTACGATACCGGAATAAAACTTGTTGTATCTAGGATACCGGAATTAAACTTGTAGTCTCTAGGATACCGGAATTAAACTTGTTATCTCTACGATACCGGAATAAAACTTGTTGTCTCTAGGATACCGGAATAAAACTTGTTGTCTCTAGGATACCAGAATTAAACTTGTTGTCTCTAGGATACCAGAATTAAACTTGTTGTCTCTAGGATACCGGAATAAAACTTGTTGTCTCTAGGATACCGGAATAAAACTTGTTGTCTCTAGGATACCGGAATAAAACTTGTTGTCTCTAGGATACCGGAATAAAACTTGTTGTCTCTAGGATACCAGAAGAAAACTTGTTGTCTCTAGGATACCGGAATAAAACTTGTTGTCTCTAGGATACCGGAATAAAACTTGTTGTCTCTAGGATACCGGAATAAAACTTGTTGTCTCTAGGATACCGGAATAAAACTTGTTGTCTCTAGGATACCGGAATAAAACTTGTTGTCTCTAGGATACCAGAATTAAACTTGTTGTCTCTAGGATACCGGAATAAAACTTGTTGTCTCTAGGATACTGGAATAAAACTTGTTGTCTCTAGGATACCAGAAGAAAACTTGTTGTCTCTAGGATACCGGAATAAAACTTGTTGTCTCTAGGATACCGGAATAAAACTTGTTGTCTCTAGGATACCGGAATAAAACTTGTTGTCTCTAGGATACCAGAAGAAAACTTGTTGTCTCTAGGATACCAGAATTAAACTTGTTGTCTCTAGGATACCAGAATAAAACTTGTTGTCTCTAGGATACCGGAATAAAACTTGTTGTCTCTAGGATACCAGAAGAAAACTTGTTGTCTCTAGGATACTGGAATAAAACTTGTAGTCTCTAGGATACCGGAATAAAACTTGTTGTCTCTAGGATACCGGAATAAAACTTGTTGTCTCTAGGATACCAGAAGAAAACTTGTTGTCTCTAGGATACCAGAATAAAACTTGTAGTCTCTAAGATACCGGAATAAAACTTGTTGTCTCTAGGATACCAGAAGAAAACTTGTTGTCTCTAGGATACCAGAATAAAACTTGTTGTCTCTAGGATACCGGAATAAAACTTGTTGTCTCTAGGATACCGGAATAAAACTTGTTGTCTCTAGGATACCAGAAGAAAACTTGTTGTCTCTAGGATACCAGAATTAAACTTGTTGTCTCTAGGATACCAGAATTAAACTTGTTGTCTCTAGGATACCAGAATTAAACTTGTTGTCTCTAGGATACTGGAATAAAACTTGTAGTCTCTAAGATACCGGAATTAAACTTGTTGTCTCTAGGATACCGGAATAAAACTTGTTGTCTCTAGGATACCAGAATTAAACTTGTTGTCTCTAGGATACCGGAATAAAACTTGTTGTCTCTAGGATACCGGAATAAAACTTGTTGTCTCTAGGATACCGGAATAAAACTTGTTGTCTCTAGGATACTGGAATAAAACTTGTAGTCTCTAAGATACCGGAATAAAACTTGTCTCTAGGATACGAATTAAACTTGTTGTATCTAGGATACCGGAATAAAACTTGTTGTATCTAGGATACCGGAATAAATCTTGTTGTCTCTAGGATACCGGAATAAAACTTGTTGTCTCTAGGATACCGGAATTAAACTTGTTGTATCTAGGATACCAGAATTAAACTTGTAGTCTCTAGGATACCAGAATTAAACTTGTTGTCTCTAGGATACCAGAATTAAACTTGTTGTCTCTAGGATACCAGAATTAAACTTGTTGTCTCTAGGATACCGGAATAAAACTTGTTGTCTCTAGGATACCAGAATAAAACTTGTTGTCTCTAGGATACCAGAATAAAACTTGATGTCTCTAGGATACCGGAATTAAACTTGTTGTCTCTAGGATACCGGAATAAAACTTGTTGTATCTAGGATACCAGAATTAAACTTGTTGTCTCTAGGATACCGGAATAAAACTTGTTGTCTCTAGGATACCGGAATAAAACTTGTTGTATCTAGGATACCAGAATTAAACTTGTTGTCTCTAGGATACCGGAATAAAACTTGTTGTCTCTAGGATACCAGAATAAAACTTGTTGTCTCTAGGATACCAGAATAAAACTTGTTGTCTCTAGGATACCGGAATTAAACTTGTTGTCTCTACGATACCGGAATAAAACTTGTTGTCTCTAGGATACCGGAATAAAACTTGTTGTATCTAGGATACCAGAATTAAACTTGTTGTCTCTAGGATACCGGAATAAAACTTGTAGTCTCTAGGATACCGGAATAAAACTTGTTGTCTCTTGGATACTGGAATAAAACTTGTTGTCTCTAGGATACCAGAATTAAACTTGTTGTCTCTAGGATACCAGAAGAAAACTTGTTGTCTCTAGGATACCGGAATAAAACTTGTTGTCTCTAGGATACCGGAATAAAACTTGTTGTCTCTAGGATACTGGAATAAAACTTGTAGTCTCTAAGATACCGGAATTAAACTTGTTATCTCTAGGATACCAGAATTAAACTTGTTGTCTCTAGGATACTGGAATAAAACTTGTTATCTCTAGGATACCAGAATAAAACTTGTTGTCTCTAGGATACCGGAATAAAACTTGTTGTCTCTAAGATACCGGAATTAAACTTGTTATCTCTAGGATACCGGAATAAAACTTGTTGTCTCTAGGATACTGGAATAAAACTTGTTGTCTCTAGGATACCAGAATAAAACTTGTTGTCTCTAGGATACTGGAATAAAACTTGTTATCTCTAGGATACCAGAATAAAACTTGTTGTATCTAGGATACCGGAATAAATCTTGTTGTCTCTAGGATACCGGAATAAAACTTGTTGTCTCTAGGATACCGGAATTAAACTTGTTGTATCTAGGATACCAGAATTAAACTTGTAGTCTCTAGGATACCAGAATTAAACTTGTTGTCTCTAGGATACCAGAATTAAACTTGTTGTCTCTAGGATACCAGAATTAAACTTGTTGTCTCTAGGATACCGGAATAAAACTTGTTGTTTCTAGGATACCAGAATAAAACTTGTTGTCTCTAGGATACCAGAATAAAACTTGTTGTCTCTAGGATACCGGAATTAAACTTGTTGTCTCTAGGATACCGGAATAAAACTTGTTGTATCTAGGATACCAGAATTAAACTTGTTGTCTCTAGGATACCGGAATAAAACTTGTTGTCTCTAGGATACCGGAATAAAACTTGTTGTATCTAGGATACCAGAATTAAACTTGTTGTCTCTAGGATACCGGAATAAAACTTGTTGTCTCTAGGATACCAGAATAAAACTTGTTGTCTCTAGGATACCGGAATAAAACTTGTTGTCTCTAGGATACTGGAATAAAACTTGTTGTCTCTAGGATACCAGAATTAAACTTGTTGTCTCTAGGATACCGGAATAAAACTTGTTGTCTCTAGGATACTGGAATAAAACTTGTTGTCTCTAGGATACCAGAATTAAACTTGTTGTCTCTAGGATACCGGAATAAAACTTGTTGTCTCTAGGATACCAGAATAAAACTTGTTGTCTCTAGGATACCGGAATAAAACTTGTTGTATCTAGGATACCAGAATTAAACTTGTTGTCTCTAGGATACCGGAATAAAATTTGTTGTCTCTAGGATACCAGAATAAAACTTGTTGTCTCTAGGATACCGGAATAAAACTTGTTGTCTCTAGGATACCAGAATAAAACTTGTTGTCTCTAGGATACCAGAATAAAACTTGTTGTCTCTAGGATACCGGAATTAAACTTGTTGTCTCTACGATACCGGAATAAAACTTGTTGTCTCTAGGATACCGGAATAAAACTTGTTGTATCTAGGATACCAGAATTAAACTTGTTGTCTCTAGGATACCGGAATAAAACTTGTAGTCTCTAGGATACCGGAATAAAACTTGTTGTCTCTAGGATACTGGAATAAAACTTGTTGTCTCTAGGATACCAGAATTAAACTTGTTGTCTCTAGGATACCAGAAGAAAACTTGTTGTCTCTAGGATACCGGAATAAAACTTGTTGTCTCTAGGATACCGGAATAAAACTTGTTGTCTCTAGGATACTGGAATAAAACTTGTAGTCTCTAAGATACCGGAATTAAACTTGTTATCTCTAGGATACCGGAATAAAACTTGTTGTCTCTAGGATACTGGAATAAAACTTGTTGTCTCTAGGATACCAGAATAAAACTTGTTGTCTCTAGGATACTGGAATAAAACTTGTTATCTCTAGGATACCAGAATAAAACTTGTTGTCTCTAGGATACCGGAATAAAACTTGTTGTCTCTAAGATACCGGAATTAAACTTGTTGTCTCTAGGATACCGGAATAAAACTTGTTGTCTCTAGGATACTGGAATAAAACTTGTTATCTCTAGGATACCAGAATAAAACTTGTTGTCTCTAGGATACCGGAATAAAACTTGTTGTCTCTAAGATACCGGAATTAAACTTGTTATCTCTAGGATACCAGAATAAAACTTGTTGTCTCTAGGATACCAGAAGAAAACTTGTTGTCTCTAGGATACCGGAATAAAACTTGTTGTCTCTAGGATACCGGAATAAAACTTGTTGTCTCTAGGATACTGGAATAAAACTTGTAGTCTCTAAGATACCGGAATTAAACTTGTTATCTCTAGGATACCAGAATTAAACTTGTTATCTCTAGGATACCGGAATTAAACTTGTTATCTCTAGGATACCGGAATAAAACTTGTTGTCTCTAGGATACTGGAATAAAACTTGTAGTCTCTAAGATACCGGAATAAAACTTGTCTCTAGGATACCGGAATTAAACTTGTTGTATGTAGGATACCGGAATAAAACTTGTTGTATCTAGGATACCGGAATAAAACTTGTTGTCTCTAGGATACCGGAATTAAACTTGTTGTCTCTAGGATACCGGAATAAAACTTGTTGTCTCTAGGATACCGGAATAAAACTTGTTGTCTCTAGGATACCAGAATTAAACTTGTTGTCTCTAGGATACCGGAATAAAACTTGTTGTCTCTAGGATACCGGAATAAAACTTGTTGTCTCTAGGATACCGGAATAAAACTTGTTGTCTCTAGGATACCGGAATAAAACTTGTTGTCTCTAGGATACCGGAATAAATCTTGTATACAGTTTATTATCGTTATATTTAAATTGTTTGAACTTGCAGAGAAAATGTTTACATTCATGTTTCAGTCAGAGCCTACAATTGCTACTGTAAGCCTCTAATTTAGGTTACCCTGACAATCACATGTTGCTCCAATACTCCAGTGAAAGTCGTCATGGAAAGCTAGGACAAAACTAACAATTTCGTCAATTACCCTTTTCACTCCGCCCGTGTGATAACGTCTAACTTCCAACAAAACTCTGGTTTTCATTACGTTGTTTTTCATTAAGAAACATACAGATTGTACGAACCTCCTGAATTACGTTTAGTTACTTTAACTACAGATTGTCCAGTTAGATTAGACTAAAAATTCATGTTCATCTAGGAACAGTTATAGTTAAGTTATTTAGGTAAATAAAGGTTAAGGTCAAGTTATCTAAGTAAGGAACTGTTAATGTCAAGTTATCTAGGTTAGGAACGGTTAAGGTCAAGTTATCTAGGTTAGGAACTGCTAAGGTCAAGTTATCTGGGTAAGGTACAGCCGAAATCAAGTGTGATTGTGTTGTAGATAAAGTGGGTTGTCATCGGGTTTCTAAGGACATCTGAGTGAGTCCAAGGTTAGTCTCTGCCATATTTTTGACATTCAAGAGCCTAGCGACATATGCTAACAAGAGAAACAGTTAATAAAACACTGAACAGAGAGATGGTCTTACAATACTTGTAAATTCAACGATGTAGTCTAACTAAACAAATAATGCTGAGCGAAACGCCCTTGTAGACATTAATACAGCATCCCCTGTCATTGCCCGAAACGCTTGATTGTCAGTTCGTTATAATTTCGTCAACTGTGAACTGTGAAATAAACCTTACTGTCAGCCTTTAATAGGTTTTACTTTCTACTGAGAGATTCATGGTTTAACCTACGTTGTAGAATGTCACCCATTATGGATCTCCCTGGAGCTGTCTTCAGTTATATTTTATTATGGTCCCGACAGCGCTGCTTAGCTAACGTTCATTTACAATATCTGTTACAAGTATTGTAAAGTGTAATAGAAAGCTGTGTTCTCCAACATGCTGTCTGTCACGTGTGATAAGAGGCTGTGTTCCCCGACATGCTGTCTGTCACGTGTGATAAGAGGCTGTGTTCCCCGACATGCTGTCTGTCACGTGTGATAGAAAGCTGTGTTCTCCAACATTCTGTCTGTCACGTGTGATAAGAGGCTGTGTTCCCCGACATGCTGTCTGTCAAGTGTGATAGAAGGCTGTGTTCCCCGACATGCTGTCTGCCACGTGTGATAAAGGCTGTGTTCCCCGACATGCTGTCTGTCACGTGTGATAGAAGGCTTTGTTCCCCGACATGCTGTCTGTCACGTGTGATAGAAGATTGTGTTCCCCGACATCCTGTCTGTCACGTGTGATAGAAGGCTGTGTTCCCCGGCATGCTGTCTGTCACGTGTGATAAGAGGCTGTGTTCCCCGACATGCTGTCTGCCACGTGTGATAGAAGGTTGTGTTCCCCGACATGCTGTCTGCCACGTGTGATAAGAGGCTGTGTTTCCCAACATGCTGTCTGCCACGTGTGATAGAAGGCTGTGTTCCCCGACATGCTGTCTGTCACGTGTGATAGAAGGCTGTGTTCCCCGACATGCTGTCTGTCACGTGTGATAGAAGGCTTTGTTCCCCGACATGCTGTCTGCCACGTGTGATAGAAGATTGTGTTCCCCGACATCCTGTCTGTCACGTGTGATAGAAGGCTGTGTTCCCCGGCATGCTGTCTGTCACGTGTGATAGAGGCTGTGTTCCCCGACATGCTGTCTGCCACGTGTGATAGAAGGTTGTGTTCCCCGACATGCTGTCTGCCACGTGTGATAAGAGGCTGTGTTTCCCAACATGCTGTCTGCCACGTGTGATAGAAGGCTGTGTTCCCCGACATGCTGTCTGTCACGTGTGATAGAAGGCTGTGTTCCCCGACATGCTGTCTGTCACGTGTGATAGAAGGCTGTGTTCCCCGACATGCTGTCTGCCACGTGTGATAAAAGTTTGTGTTCCCCGACATGCTGTCTGCCACGTGTGATGTGAGGCTGTACCGTAGGTCTTTGCACTAAACAACAACCTGCTATCTCTATCATCTTACGGTTTCCTTACAATCGATTTTGGTTATCGATCAAAGTTTACACAATACGGACAACTATATTTAGATTAATTTCAATGAGTGACTGAAAAAAAAACAATCTATATTAATAACAGCGTTATCTAGACGACTGTTTGTAACACCAGGTGACCCCCAATGAAGACAGAGTGAGTTTTCGAATACAGCATAACATGACATGTACGGGTTACGTTTTTTCGTGCTTTCAAGGGCATAGTTTTCCAAAGTTTTTAGCCTTCGAGTTACCATAGCAACTGTATAGTCACGTGATTTCTTGTGCTCTGCATTCTAATTATAGGCGCTTTTCTGCGTCAGGAATGTTACTGGTTTTGTAGCGCGCGTTGATTTTAGCGCAAAGCTGCACTCTTAACCATCTGCGCTCTATTCATTACGGGGAATCTAACCTAGAATTTCGGCATTGTAGAAACTGTGTGATAATCCACTTTGTTATAGTGGATGTTATGCACACTGTAACATGAAGTCACTAACATGGCTACACGGACAGAGACAAATAAACAAAGAAATGATTTCGAAAGACTCTGAAATCTATTAAAAAGCGTATACAAGACGGACTAAACAGTTACACGAAGCCAAAACTGCCTAGTGTTAAGGATGTTAGACTCAGAACTACACAACGTGCCCGTTTTGCTGCATCGACTGCAGGTATAGAAACCCGGGTTTTGAAGCTATAAGCTCTCAGTGTTACCGTTGAGTCTCTGGAGAGAAGGATATAAATTCCGTTATATAGAAATAGTTGTATATCATACACATGAAGCATAACATATAATGTGTTAGCTGGAGTACCTAGCCCCTGGATGAAAGTTATGTAAATTCATGGTTAATGAAAGGTTATCTTAGGACATGAAAAGTTGCTTCCCTTATATGTAATTACAAAAACAAAAAAATTTAAAACGCAAGTTTCTATGTCACTCACATGGACTCAACAAACCTATATGTTAACAACCAGGAAAGTAGTTATATGGACATACAAGAGACAGTGTTATTACATTTATATAGGTAACACACAAGAGAAAGTGTTATTATATTTATAGAGATAGCATACAATACTGTTATATTTATATAGATAACATGCAATACTGTTATATTTATATAGATAACATACAATACTGTTATATTTATATAGATAACACACATCGAACAGTGTTATTATATTTATATAGATAACATACAAAATACTACTATTATATTTATATAGATAACATACAACAGACAGTACTGTTATATTTATATAGATAGCATACAAAAGAGAGTACTGTTATATTTATATAGATAATATACAACTGACAATTATATTTGTATATATTTATATACACATTAATCTTGTTTCTTGGGTATAATAATATATATATCCATTGGCAGTAGAAGCAAAGCACCATTTAAGCCCCCTTGCGGTTAAGCGGTTATACTAACGCTTTTTATATAGCCTTTTGTTTAACAGTAAGCTGAACAGTTAAAAACAGTTTCACGGGTTCACTTTTATTTCGGTCACTCATTCTTTTTAATGTCAATTCTCTATCATATTATTCCTTTCGGTCTTTGTTAGTGGGCTGACAGTAAATTTAGGGAATCACAGCACTAAAGTCCAGGGTTCGATACTCAGCGGTGGACGGAGCACAGATAATTCATTGTGCTAAAACAAACAAAATAAGCTGCGAACATAACAAAAGAAAACGACAAAGGTGGTCGTCACCTGTTTCGAAGGAAGAAAAATCTGTTTTGTTTTGTTTCTCAAGTAAAATTTTACTCAAATATACACAAACGTTGATCATTTACTTTCGACCTCACTGGAAATAAACCAAACAGTCTCCTTGGATTATGTTTACACGTTCTAAACACGAGGCTTAGCTAATATAACATTGCAGACTTTAATGGATTCTGTTTCCTTCCCTCGTGAATTTGACACAAACACGTAATCTTTATATGATTACCACCTGGAAACCTTACAATTAGGACACACCCTTGACTTCTCAGATCTTATAAAAACATCGATTTTGATGAGTGTCTTTCTTGGGGAACACGTCACGAACAATAAGAAGGAATTATGTTTGTTTTCCACATTAAACAACGTTTGGGTGAGGTTTCGCGCGCCTTTTGTATCTCTCTCGCGAGATGTGCGTGTTCTTTACACTTGTATTTATTATAGCGTAGTTTTCTAAATGAAATTTATCGTTGTTTATATATCTCATCTACTAATGTACTAATTATTCGAAAACCGTTTTAACTACCACTAGAAGTGGTTCTATATTATTATATATTATTCAAAAAACCGTTTTTAATAACTTATGTTTAACTTATTTGAGTTCAGGACGGTGCTTCACTGTGTTTTCAAGTGAACTTTTAAGATATTTTAACAAAAATTACGGAACCTTAAATTTGTTCTGTTATAAAGTACTGTATTTACTTAACACACAATCCACTTCTTTCAAGTACCTGTAAATATAACATCCTTAAATTTGTTCTGTTATAAAGTACTGTATTTACTTAACACACAATCCTCCTTTCAAGTACCTGTAAATATAACATCCTTAAATTTGTTCTGTTATAAAGTACTGTATTTACTTAACACACAATCCACTTCTTTCGAGTACCTGTAAATATAACATCCTTAAATTTGTTCTATTATAAAGTACTGTATTTACTTAACACACAATCCACTCCTTTCAAGTACCTGTAAATATAACATCCTTAAATTTGTTCTGTTATAAAGTACTGTATTTACTTAACACACAATCCACTTCTTTCGAGTACCTGTAAATATAACATCCTTAAATTTGTTCTGTTATAAAGTACTGTATTTACTTAACACACAATCCACTCCTTTCAAGTACCTGTAAATATAACATCCTTAAATCTGTTCTGTTATAAAGTACTGTATTTACTTACACACAATCCACTCCTTTCAAGTACCTGTAAATATAACATCCTTAAATTTGTTATGTTATAAAGTACTGTATTTACTTAACACACAATCCACTCCTTTCAAGTACCTGTAAATATAACATCCTTAAATCTGTTCTGTTATAAAGTACTGTATTTACTTAACACACAATCCACTCCTTTCAAGTACCTGTAAATATAACATCCTTAAATTTGTTATGTTGTAAAGTACTGTATTTACTTAACACACAATCCACTCCTTTCGAGTACGCTGTCCTCCTAACAATCATCGCCAACTGTATAGTCCTAGCTCTGGAAGAACACCTTCCGCACCGAGACAGGACACCATTAGCTCAGACATTAGTAAGTACATTTCGTTTTTTGTAACATTCTGTTGTTGTTACTGTTTAAAGAAACAGTTGCACAGTTCCTGCTTTCATTAGTTCAGAATTTTCCACTAAGACTTAATTATTCACCAGCTTCAATAAAATCTTCACTAGAGGTTATTACTTTGATTAAATATCATAAAATTTTGTCAAAGTTATTCATGAAGTTAAATAAACAAAATCTGTGTTTTAAGTTTGTTTTTCACTTACGTTATTTCAGGAATTTTATTTTGTAAATCACGCAAAAAATATTATCGTAAATTAATCTTCAACATAGTCCTCGAACCTCGAACCTCTGCACTTTTTACGATGTTTGAAATTCACTTATTAATGTCATTTAGTTTATTTTACTAAGATATCGGTGAATTTTATCTTATGTCAAATTACGTAGCTTATAATACCGGGGCCCGCCCGGCATGGCCAGGTGGGCTAAGGCGTTCGTCTCGTAATCTGAGGGTCGCTGGTTCGAATCCCTGTTCTACCAAATATGCTCGCCCTTCCAGTCGTTGGGGCGTTATAATGTGACTGTCAATCCCACTATTCGATGGTAAAAGTGTAGCCTAGGAGTTGGCTGTGGGTGGTGATGACTAGCTGCCTTCCCTCTAGTCTTACACTGCAAAATTAGGGACGGCTAGTGCAGATAGCCCTCGTGTAGCTTTGCGCGAAATTAAAAACAACAAAACTAGCATTATCATACCGCGGAAACTAGAACAATATAATTCAACACTGGAATTAGTTTCAGGTAGTTTTAATGTTTCCATAAAAGGTTTTATTATTATTATTATTATTAAAATTTAAGTTTTAGTTTCGTAGCAGTTTCTTGTTTGTTATATATCCTGTCATCCTTTGTGGGCAGTGTTTGTTTTCCATTGAGCGATATACCCAATCACGAAGATTACCACAACAAAGATGATCTGCTGTTTTTTATTATTTTATTAAAAAGTAACCATACAGAATTATCCAATTACTTCTCGAGATCATGGAAAACAATGGTTTCTATTTTTACCTTTTCGAATCATCGCTAGTTGTGTCCACCCAAAAATCGTGACACCTGAAGAACTAATAAGTTAAAGAAAAATTCACTTATTACATTGAAGGCGGCAAAATTTTGTTTTCTGTAAGTAACCTCCATCGTTAACGTTGGCTCAAAGGAAGCGCGTGCTCTTTGAACGGGCGTGGACTCGTTTCGTATCATAAAGTGATAATTTGTCATTTCAGTCCCACAGTCCATTTCGTCTGATTTCGCTAAGAGTTGGTCGTGACATTCGTATAGAATCATCGGTTGTAAGATTGTTTGTTTTTGAATTTCGCGCAAAGCTACTCGATGGCTATCTGCTCTAGCCGTCAATAATTTAGCAGTGAAAGACCAGGGGGAAGGCAGCTAGTCATCACCACCCACCGCCAACTCTTGGGCTTCTATTTTTGCCAACGAATAGTGGGATTGACCGTCACATTATAACACCCCCACGGCTGAAAGGGCGACCACATTTGGTGCGACCGGGATTCGAATTAGCCACCCTGGGATTACGAGTCGAACGCCTTAACCCACCTGGCCATGCCGGGCCCGGTTGTAAGAACAACAAATATCTTGATCTTTGAACAAATGTTTAATAAAGAAAACGATATACCTGTTTTACATGTAACTTTGAACTTTATCAACGCACGTGTTTAGCTTCCTGCTGCACTGTGTATTTTTGAGCTCACCTTTATTATTAAAAATTATTGCTTTTTATTATTACTAGCGCCCTCTTTGTAACAGATTTTTTTTTTTCCCACCAGGAGAACACAGAGCCATATTTTCTAGGTATTTTCTGCGTAGAAAGTCTATTGAAGATTCTAGCGTTAGGGTTTATACTACACAAAGGATCATATCTTCGTAATATTTGGAACATCATGGACTTTATTGTTGTCGTCACAGGGTAAGTGTAGATATTTGTTTACAACATACGTTTTTATTTTAATTAAAAAATCATTACTCTGGTAAACTTTTCACATGTGCACAAAGCACTTTTGTTTGTTTTTAGTATTCAACGTACACTCACATTTGTAAATATGTTTGGACAGTACGAGACAGATGGCGCTAGTTGTACATCCTATTTTCCAATATGGCTGATGTACGTGTACATATGTGTATATTAGAAGTTTGTTAAGTGTACGTGTATATGTGTGTATATTAGAAGTTTGTTAAGAGTACGTGTATATGTGTGTGTATTAGAAGTTTGTTAAGTGTACGTGTATATATGTGTGTGTTAGAAGTTTGTTTGGTGTACGTGTATATGTGTGTGTATTAGAAGTTTGTTAAGTGTACGTGTATATGTGTGTGTATTAGAAGTTTGTTAAGTGTACGTGTATATGTGTGTGTATTAGAAGTGTGTTAAGTGTACGTGTATATGTGTGTGTATTAGAAGTTTGTTAGAGTGTGCATTAATGTATATGTGTGTGTATTAGAAGTTTGTTAAGTGTACGTGTATATGTGTGTGTATTGTGTTAGAAGTTTGTTAAGGTGTACGTGTATATGTGTGTGTATTAGAAGTTTGTTAAGTGTACGTGTATATATTATTGTAATATTAGAAGTTTGTTAAGTGTACGTGTATATGTGTGTGTATTAGAAGTTTGTTAAGTTGTACGTGTATATGTTGTGTGTGTTTAGAAGTTTGTTAAGTGTACGTGTATATGTATTGTGTGTTAGAAGTTTGTTAAGTGTACGTGTATATGTGTGTGTGTATTAGAAGTTTGTTAAGTGTACGTGTATATATTATTATTATTATTAGAAGTGTATTAAGTGTACGTGTATATGTGTGTGTATTAGAAGTTTGTTAAGTGTACGTGTATATGTGTGTATTAGAAGTTTGTTAAGTGTACGTGTATATGTGTGTGTTAGAAAGTTTGTTAAGTGTACGTGTATATGTGTGTGTGTATTAGAAGTGTGTTAAGTGTACGACGTGTATATGTGTGTATAGTATTAGAGTTAGTGTGTACTGTGTGAGGTGTACGTGTATATGTGTGTGTATTATTAGAAGTTTGTTAAGTACGTGGCGTGTATATGTGTGTATTAGAAGTTTGTTAAGTGTACGTGTATATGTGTGTGTATTAGAAGTTTGTTAAGTGTACGTGTATATGTGTGTGTATTAGAAGTTTGTTAAGTGTACGTGTATATGTGTGTGTATTAGAAGTTTGTTAAGTGTACGTGTATATGTGTATTATTATTATTAGAAGTGTGTTAGAAGTGTACGTATATATGTGTGTGTATTATTAGAGTTTGTTAAGAAGTTTGTTACGTGTATATGTATGTATTAGAAGTTTGTTAAGTGTACGTGTATATGTGTGTATTAGAAGTTTGTTAGAATGTACGTGTATATGTGTGTGTGTATTAGAAGTTTGTTAAATTAATACGTGTATATGTATGTATTATTATTATGTAGAAGTGTATTAGAGTTATACGATGTATATGTGTATATATTAGAAGTTTGTTAAGAGTGTACGTGTATATGTGTGTATTAGAAGTTTGTTAAGTGTACGTGTATATGTGTGTAGTATTATGTAAGAGTTTTGTTAAGTGTACATTAACCATATGTGTGTGTATTAGAAGTGTGTGTTAAATGTACATGTGTATATGTGTGTGTATTAGAAGTTTGTTAAGTGTTTTTTTGCGATGTATATGTGTGTATTAGAAGTTTGTTAAGTGTACGTGTATATGTGTATTAGAAGTTTGTTAAGTGTACGTGTATATAAGTGTGTATTAGAAGTGTGTTAAGTGTACGCGTATATGTGTGTATTAATGATAGAAGTATTTCAAATTGTACGTGTAGATATGTATGTATTAGAAGTTTAGATTAAGTGTACATGTATATGTATTGTGTGTATTAGAAGTTTGTTAAGTGTACGATGTATATGTGTGTGTATTAGAAGTGTGTTAGAAAGTGTACGTGTATATATGTGTGTATTAGAGAAGTTTGTTAAGTGTACGTGTATATGTGTGTGTATTAGAAGTTTGTAAATTGTACGTGTATATGTGTGTGTACTAGAAGTATGTTAAGTGTACGTGTATATAGTATTATTGTATTAGAAGTAAGTTAAGTATACGTGTATATATGTGTGTATTAGAAGTTTGTTAAGTGTACGATGTATATGTGTGTGTATTAGAGTGTACAGTATTTAGGTGTACGTGTATATGTGTATTAGAAGTTTGTTAAGTGTACGTGTATATGTGTGCATTAGAAGTTTGTTAAGTGTACGTGTATATGTGTGTTAAGTTAGTTAAGTGTACACGTGTATATATGATGTGTGTATTAGAAGTTTGTTAAGTGTGTACGTGTATATGTGTGTGTATTAGAAGTTTGTTAAGTGTACGTGTGTATATGTGTGTGTATTAGAAAGTTTGTTAGAGTGTAATGTACGTGTATATGTGTGTATTAGAAGTTTGTTAAGTGTACGTGTATATGTGTGTGTATTAGAAGTTTGTTAAGTGTACGTGTATATGTATTATTATTAGAAGTTTGTTAGGTGTACGTGTATATATTGTATTATTGAGAAGTGTGTTAAGTGTGCGTGTATATGTGTGTGTATTAGAAGTTTGTTAAGTGTACGTGTATATATTATTATTATTATTAGAAGTGTGTTAAGTGTACGTGTATATGTGTGTATTATTAGAAGTTTGTTGTGTAAGTGTACATTAAATATGTGTGTGTGTATATTAGAGAAGAATGTGTAGAATTTGTACGTGTATATGTGTGTGTATTAGAAGTTTGTTAAGTGTACATGTATATGTGTGTGTATTACAGTTTAGAAGTTTGTTAAGTGTACGTGTATATGTGTGTATTATTATTAGAAGTTTGTTAAGTGTACGTGTATATGTGTGTATTAGAAGTTTGTTAAAGTGTACGTGTATATATGTGTGTGTATTAGAAGTTTGTTAAGTGTACGTGTATATGTGTGTGTATTAGAAGTTTGTTAAGTGTACGTGTATATGGTGCGTATTGTATTAGAAGTTTGTTAAGTGTGCGTGTGTATAGTGTATTAATGTTATTAGAAGTTTGTTAAGTGTACGTGTATGTATATGTGTGTGTATTAGAAGTGTGTTAAAGTGTACGTGTATATGTGTGTGTATTAGAAGTTTGTTAAGTGTACGTGTATATATTGTGTAATATTACAGTTTGTTAAGTGTACGTGTATATGTGTGTATTAGAAGTTTGTTAAGTGTACGTGTATATGTGTGTGTATTAGAAGTTTGTTAAAGTGTACGTGTATATGTGTATTAATTAGAAGTTTGTTAAGTGTACGTGTATATATAGTATATTAAAAGAAAGTTTGTATAGTGTGTAGTATATATAATGTAATATATATTAGAGGAAGTTTGTTAAGTGTACGATGTATATGTGTGTGTATTAGAAGTTTGTTAAGTGTACGTGTATATGTGTGTGTAGTAGAAGTTTGTTAAGTGTACGTGTATATGTATTATTGTATTAGAAGTTTGTTAAGTGTAGAATTAGTATTATGTGTGTATTATTAGAAGTTTGTTAAGTGTACGTGTATATAGTATTAATATTAGAAGTTTGTTAAGTGTACGTGTATATGTGTGTATTAGAAGTTT